>NC_068337.1:8705441-9007205 GCF_000147395.1 Oryza glaberrima | reverse complement strand
GTTGTCACCGAATACATTGTTGCCCTCTATATTGTACAGTAGTGTAAAACACAACACTACGTACAGTACAATTGTAGAAGCGAACACAAATAACTAAACCTATCAGAGACGGGTGAATAGTAGATTACGAGCCTGTTTGGTAGAGCTCCAACTTCTAAATTTAGGGCCTGTTTGGTACAGCTCTAACTCCTAAATTTAACTCCAGGAGTTGGGTCTGGAGTGGAGTTGTGGAGCCGCCTAAACCCAGCTCCACAACTCTAGTTCATTTTGTGAGAGAGCTCCACCAGCTCCACTCCCAATTTTGGTGTAGTTGAAACTATTTGGCTGAGCTCCAGCTCCAGGAGGGGTGGAGCTGGAGCTGTGCCAAACAGGCCCTTAGCTCCAGGAGTTGGGTCTGGAGTGGAGTTGTGGAGCTGCCTTAACCCAGCTCCACATCTCTAGTTCATTTTGTGAGAGAGCTCCACCCAACTCCACTCCCATTTTAGGTAGAGTTGAAACTGTTTGGCTGAGCTCCAGCTCCAAGAGAGATGGAGGAGCCGGAGCTAGAGCTGGAGCTGTGCTAAACATGCCCTACGTCAGTGGAAGTCAAATCGTCGAACTTCCATAGATCCAAACACACCTCCAATCTCAAAAACCAATGGAGAATACGTAAGACGATCTATCCGAACTACTCCCTCCGTCCCAAAATATAGCAACTTTTGGGTGGATGGGACATATCCTAGTACTACGAATCTGGATAGGACAGAATCATAGTACTAGGATATGTCTCATCCACCTAAAAGTTGCTATATTTTAGAACGGAGGGAGTACTAGGGTCGGAGGCTAGGCCGATCTGACCGCATGTCCTCTCATGGTCTAACCATTAGCTTAAAAACAAGCTTCTAAAATACGTTTTATCCAAAACCAACTCTACAATCGAGCTTAAATCTTGATAGAATAAACTAGACAATCAAGGGACAACTCTAACGGAGGGATTTGCAATTAATAAACTGTTTAAGAGAAAACACCCTTAATAGTCAGTTGTCTTAGAATTTTAGAAATCTGAATAAAACCTAAAACTCAAGCAAATTCGAATCTAGCAAGAACCAATCAACGCAACCTTCAAAATCTAATCTATGAAATATTAGAAAGGATTTGGATGGATTAACTTGAACAAAATCGCAGCACAATGAAGAATCACAAGTTAATGCCAAAACTCATGAAGCCCATTACGAAGATCTTACCGCACGATGTCCATCCAACATGTGTCATCTCGTATTCGACCTCAACTCCTTCCTGAGTCTAGTCCCAATCCCACCTTTGATCAAAGTTGACTTACAAGAATCATGTCTCTAGTTCTATTTTCTCACATGGTATCCTGACCATACTGGACATATGCTCTTCCCTAAGTATAGTTCCAGTTCTTACCATTGACTAAGTTTGACCTTAAGTCATTTGTACATAATCAGACAAAATAACCATTTCTGGGTACAGATATCATAACATGATCTACATTAGTCACATACACTCACTCCAATATCCACATATATTTTCAAACCAATTTTCATTTATTTTCATTAAATAAATCATTTAGCAAAGCCAATTGTTCATTAGAAAATATTAATCATGACAATAATCTCACAACACTGTTTATTAGCTTACTATACAGACCATGCCATATCTGTTGAAGTTTATGCTGAGATTTGGTACCTAAAATATCTCTAAATCTATAGGGTTGCTAAGAAAACTTCTTATCCTAGAAACCCAATTGTATCTCCTTTTTTCTTGCTCGGGATTGCTTACCCTATCCATTATTATCCAACAATTGATTTTAGAAAGCCCCGCAACGTCGTGTGAAGGGTCATTCTTTTTCTTAAAAGTGTCATTAGTTTTTCTTTAAAGTGTAACCAAAAGTTTCTTAATGACCAGGTAGGTAGAGAGTATTTATAATCTATTAATCCATGAGGAATTTACTACTACCTCCATCCCAAAATGTTTGACGCCATTGACTTTTTTTAAAATGTTTGACCGTTCGTCTTATTCAAAAAATTTAAGTAATATTAATTCTTTTTCTATCATTTGATTTATTGTTAAATATACTTTTATGTATACATATAGTTTTACACATATCACAAAAGTTTTTGAATAAAACGAACGGTCAAACATGTTTAAAAAAGTCAACGGTGTAAAACATTTAGGGAAGGAGGGAGTATATTTCTTATTGTGATTAATGATATCCTCTTTGCACAAAAAAATCTATTAGAATGGATGGTTCAAAATAATGTAGGTGCAACCCCTAAAATCTCCATTTAATTATGTTTTGGTGGAGTATTAAAATAGTGAAACACTTGTTATTTTAGCATTTAGGAGTACCTACTACCATCATTTGAAACTTAAGCCGCATACTGATTCGATCCCCTTTCTCTTGAAAAATAATACTCCCTCCGTTTCGAAATGTTTGACGCCGTTGACTTTTTAGCACATGTTTGACTATTCGTCTTATTCAAAAATTTAAGTAATTATTAATTCTTTTTCTATCATTTAATTCATTGTTAAATATATTTTTATGTAGGCATATAATTTTACATATTTCATAAAAGTTTTTGAATAAGACGAACGGTCAAACATGTGCTAAAAATCAACGGTGTCAAACATTTCGAAACGGAGGGAGTAGCAAATATATCGCTTTCATTGGAGATACAGAAAGCCCAACGACTTCAGGCTAGGCCTGTTAGTCAACGATCCTGTTATTAGATACAGTATTTTTCTAATATTCGCCACCTTGTAATCGATCTGCCTAATGTCAACGCTCGGAGTCAACGTTTGCCATTGCATGGAAGTAGCGAGGCAATCGAGGAGTCCCTCGTCTCATCAGTCATCATCGAGGTGTCATTTACACCATGGCTCATGACGTCAACTGCATACTCCTACTTACGATTTAACTTCCATGTGGGAAGATATATACTCCGTATTAGTACTTTGGTAATGCTGAAGATATCTACTATTATAAAAATTAAAGATGTTTTTGTTGGTACTTTGGTACGTCATCCGTGTATGAGTCATTTTTTAAATTCGCTCGATTTTGGAAATACATATCTATATTTGAGTCGGTTTTTAAATTTGTTCGCTTTTGAAAATATAGAATGACTTGTATAAGAAATCTGTTTGAAAAAACTCGCATACTAAAATGAAATGATCGGACTCCTAATTGCAGCTCATGATTTTCTAAAAATATATATATCCAAGCAAATTCCCACAACGAATTTTACCTTGATTAAACCGTATAACAATAATAAGAAATAACCTTCACCCGTTGCAACGCACGAGCACTTTTTCTAATATATGAAAAACTGAAAACACTACCGCAGAAAGAAGCTTTTTGACACCTACTATTTACACAAATTTTGACAATTTGACCCTTTGCAAAAACTATTTTTACAAATGAACCGCTGCCAAAACTTATTTCAAATCTGACCCTTTTGCTCAACGCCAAATCGTGTGGCGCTGAACTTAGACACCTCAGCGTCAAATAGCATGGCGCTGAATGTACGTTGGCACACTGACTTAGTCTCCCATCCGTCGTGGCACGGTATTCAACACTAGCTGACGTGGCGCTGAGGTGTCTAAGTTCGGCACCACATGATTTGGCGTTGAGCAAAAGGGTTAGATTTGAAATAAGTTTTGGCAGCGATTCATTTGTAAAAATAGTTTTTACAAAGGGTCAAATTGTCAAATTTGTAGATCCAAACTATCACCAGTGGTGGATCCGCTAATATTGTCGAGCCCAACAAATAAAAAGTTTTGACTAGTGATCAATAATTTTTTTACGCGTTTTGCTAATAAGACAATAGCAGCTTTAGTGGTGGAGCCTGGATGGCTGTTCAATCAGTTCGGGAGCTAGCTACGTCACTGATCGTCGCTAGCTAGGGCTCTTTTGGAATGAAAGACCTGTAAAATTCCAGTGAATCTTCCTCCTTACATTAGACCTTATTTTCTCCGTGGCCTGTTTTGACACCGAGAGATTTGTCTATTTTACCTACCCTATTAGCACGTTCATCCTCTTCACTAATGGGTTAGTTCATCGAGATAAGCCATGCGTTGAGCGAAAACTCTTAACTTATACATACTCGTTAATCATGCGCGTAAACAGATCCTGACCATAGTGTGATGCGGCATGGACATACGGATTAGAATTCATGGGCGATGTTAAGGGGAGGGAGAAGAAGGGGCCTAGCATAATTCCTGAGACAGATGGTAGTCTGGTTCGGTCCGTGAGTTTGTTGATTTTGATTTAAACCCGTTAGGTTGAAGTGTTCATTCAATAAAAATAGTCCTACGTCTACATAATTCCACAAGAATTTTTAAAAGTTTAACCAAATTTTATACTAGACAAATTTTCTTTTACCTAATCGAGTACTAAGTTAGTAGTGCATAACCCTTCCGGTATTGTCTTGTAATGGTTGTCCTGCCCTCACATACCTTGAAAAAACAATAGTATACTCCTACTTGCGAAGTGCTAAAATTTGGATAGCAACTAAAAAACCCTGTTTACGAGAGCTATAAAAATCCAACTGTCAGAAGCTACCCGGAACAATTCATATATTTTTTTCAGATTCCGAGAATCTAATTTATTAAGGCCCTGACGAGTGACAAGATCGTAGTTGCTTCTTGACATAAAGAAAGTTAATATAGTTTGGGGTTTATAATATTTTTCATACTATAACCCTAAACTCTAAGGGTTTATTTGGTAAATGGGATAGGAAAAGTAATATTACATCCTAGCCATCCATCCTTCACATCTCATTTAATTCTAGCAATTCATTTATTCCTTTTTCCAAATTCCACCTCTCATAATCCATTTACCAAACACACCCTAATTCGATATTCGTAAAACTAGAAAATAAAAACTGGAAACCAGATGAAAAACCTTGACGAACTACCTAAACCCAAATCTTCTCCAAACAAAATTCCACAAACAGCAAAAGTCCAGCTACCCGGAGGCTGGGACAGTCCCGCGAGTGGTGCGTTTCCGGTAACCAACCAATCATTCCCCCCAATCAATAATCTAGGCAGCCGAAATCCCAGCCGTCCGATGCGACGCAGGCGGCGGCGGCGGGCGTCCAACCCAGCACGCGTCGCGTCGCGTCGGTTTGGGTTTGGGTTAGCCCAGCCGCTGCCCTGCCACTGCCAGCCAGACTCGCAGCAGCAGTCGCCGCCTCGAGCCAACGCATCTTCTCTCACCTCACCTCACCTCGCCCCACCCTCCCCGCCTCCTCCTCCTCCGCCGCCGCCGGTGAGGGTCCCCTCCTCCTCCTCCTCCTCCGGCGAGATCCACCCAATCCCTCCCCAGTCCCCGCTCGGCGCGACGGCAGCCAGATCCGCCGCTGCCGCTGCCGCTGCGATGCCCCGGTAGCGAGCGGTGGGTGGGTCCCGCCTGAAGCCGCCCGCGATTCCCGGGGTCAGGCGCCTCCTCCTCCGCCGTCTCGCTCCTGAGGTATGTGGGATGCACGCGCCCCCCCTCCGCCCGCTTATCTTATCTTGCTCGCTTGCTGCGTTGGACGGCCTCGTTGTAGTCTCGCGTTTTGCTGTACGGCTCTGCAGGTGTTGTGCCGCTTGCGTTGCTAATCTCAGTGGTGTCGAGGTAAATTACTTCGCTCTTTTGCCCGATCTGTGATGGAACTGAGCCCAATTTTAGCTCAAAAAGATTGGGTAGCTTTGGTCGGTTCATACTACGGAACTTTAGATTATGCAACTTACTAGAGCTCTTCGTGTATATAAATAAATAGTTTGCACTGTTTTTCTTTGGGCGAGTCTTTCTGGCATTCATATAACTTTAGCCGTAATATTTCATTTTTTTGCAAACAACGAATCTCAAATTTCATGATTTGTTGGTCGAAGAAAACGAATTCATTATTTTGCATCTTCGCTCCAATGTGATGCAGTCCTTGCTGTAGTAGTATGCAAATTTATTGTCCATTCCACATATGTAATCTTCTAAAAGGTTTGATAGGTAGTTGTAGGTATTAGGTAGTACCATGATACTTTTGGGTTTAATAGATACTACTCCCTCCGTCCCATAATATAAGGGATTTTGAGTTTTTGTTTGCATTATTTGACCACTCGTCTTATTCAAAAAATTTGTGCAAATATAAAAAATAAAAAGTTGTGCTTAAAGTACTTTGGATAATAAAGTAAGTCACAAAAAAAAATAATTCCAAAATTTTTTGAATAAGACGAGTGGTCAAACAGTGCAAGCAAAAACTCAAAATCCCTTATATTATGGGACAGTGGGAGTACTCCGTTGTTTGAGTATATAACTGTTTGAATTAATTGGTACTTCTGTAATTAATTTTTGCAGGTATTTCTTCACATCGAGTGTTCCTCATCAACCTGCCCAACATATATTTCCAACATAACATACAACCCTGAGCCTTTTGTATAAAAGTGATGGCAGAAGGTCAGGATGGTTATTTTGACTCATCCACTGACAGCTTGCGTGTTGAGCCTATTTATGAATCATTCTTGTGTCCTCTCTCTAAACAAGTTATGCGGGATCCTGTCACTATAGAGAGTGGTGCCACATTTGAACGTGAAGCTATTCTGAAGTGGTTCAAGGACAATGGTAGCGGTGGGAGGAGACTTGTCTGCCCTGTTACTAATAAGGAACTCAGCAGTACTGAGTTAAATCCAAGTATTGCTCTGCGGAATACCATTGATGAATGGATGCATAGAAATGAGGCAGCGAAACTTGACGTTGCCCGTAAGTCATTAACCTCTGATTGTTCAGAAGGTGATATTTTGCAAGCTCTTGAGTATGTTGCGGAGATATGCCAGAGAAGTAGATCCAGTAGACATTTAGTGAGGAAAGTTGGGTTGATTAGCTTGATTACTGACTTGTTGAAGAATAGCAGTCCAAAAGTACGTCAAAAGGCATTGGGAAGCCTTCGCTTTGTAGCAAAAAATGACAATGACAACAAGGTGATTCTGCATTAATATACTTCCAGTTCTTGGCTTTTTAGAAGTTTTCCATTGCTAATATGTTCGAACATTCTTTGCAGAATGAAATTGCTGCTGGGGACAATATTCGCACTATTGTGAAGTTCTTAAATCATGGGCACTCACAGGAGAAAGAACAGGCTGTATCTTTGTTATATGAACTTTCAGAATATAAACCTCTTTCGGAAAAGATTGGCAGTGTTCCTGGTGCTATTCTTATTCTTGTCGGCTTGTCGAGTAGTAAAGTAGAAAACCTATTGACAGTTGATAGAGCTGAGAAGACATTGGAAAATTTAGAGAGCTGCGAAAAGAATGTTAGACAGATGGCTGAAAACGGTAGGCTGCAACCACTTCTTAGGCTTCTCCTTGAAGGTATGATTTAGATATTTCCCTTCTCAATTAAAGTGATTCAATAATATAGTATACATTCCAAAATGAACAGATAGTAATATTTTGTAGCAAATATCTTATCACTTTATTGTCAGTTCAGTTTTCCACAAAGTCAACATTTAAAATTTCTGATTAATCTCTCTAAGTGAAAGTTCTTTCTCAAAATGCCCTTAGAATGTGCCACGTCATTAAATGAATATTGACCATCGGATTTAGAAAACGACAAAATAGAGAAATGATCATAGACGTCGGATCAAATGGATGGTTAAAATCATGATGAAAACTGAAAAGAAGCAACTAGAGGAGTCATGAAAGAAAATGACCACCCTCCCTCTGTTACACCACATCACTTCTCCTCATAATTAAATGAAAAATGTATGTGTTTAGTGCCCATGCATGTTGAAAATACTTAACTAGATTCGTATTTGAAAATATTTTCATATGATTTTGATTTTGTAGTTATTGATAATGTATTGAAAGAAATTAATAATCAAAGTATAATGTTGGAAACATTGTAGAAACCTAATACACATTATATTTTTAAACAGAGTGAATATTTTGGTTTTCTTGGAAATTCTTATCTAGGCTGCAGAGATTATGGATGTTTAGACATTGTGAATGTACTTATCCAACTAACAACCCGTTAAATAATTTTTCAAAAAAATGTCTAAATCCGAACTAGTACTGTTTGTTTTTAATAAAGGGACTAATGAATCATTGAGCTACTTCATGAATAAGATACGAATCAGCTGCCATTATTCTCTTCCCTGTGCATTGCATTGTTATTATGCTGCATTCCAGTGCCTTTATCTTTATCTTTACTCCTTACGTAGAGCGTTCATGTGATGTAAAAAATGCGTTATTTGCATATGTATATGTATTTGTATTTCTTTTGTTGATCTTATATAATCATGTATATAATTTTTATTTACAGTTGGAGATATATATGTTCTTTTTTCCATTCTGGCTCTAGATTGTATAGTATATCTATTTGTCACCTGTTGTAATGCTCGAACACTTTGCTAGCGTGGACAATAATTGTAATGAAGCTGCTTTTATCCCTCTGCTAGTGAATTTTACATTAGTCTAATTTTGTGTTGGTTGGTCTGGGAATGTTATAAGTGATATTGGACCTTTTTTACTAATGTATATGCAAGTTAGAAAATGTGCTATATATTGTTTCTAAATGAAGCACTGGATGTTAAAGATGTTATCTACTTCCTCCGTTTCACAATGTAAGACTTTCTAGCATTGTCCACATTCATATAGATGCTAATGAATCTATATATATAATAATGTCTAGATTCATTAGCATCTATATGAATGTGGGCAATGCTAGAAAGTCTTACATTGTGAAACGGATGAGGTACTTGTTACATGTAATGTTGCCCCTTTGCACTCTTGCATTAAACATTTTGTTGCATATTCTGTGCCATTTCCAGGTTCATCTGATACACAATTATCCATGGCTGCACATCTTGGAGAGCTTGTTTTAAGCAATGATGTGAAGGTACTTGTGGCACAAACAGCAGGCTCTACACTGGTGAATATCATGAAAAGTGGGAACAGGGAAGCCAGAGAAGCAGCTCTTAAGGCATTGAATCAAATTTCATCTTATGATACCAGCGCAAAGATACTTATTGAAGCAGGCATTCTTCCACCTCTCATCACAGATCTCTTCACTGTTGGCAGTAACCAGCTTCCAATGAGGTTGAAGGAAGTATCGGCGACAATTCTTGCAAATATTGTGGCATCAGGTGCAAGTTTTGAGTCCGTTCCACTTGATCACAACCGCCAGAACTTGGTGTCAGAAGAAATTGTTCACAACCTGCTTCATCTCATCAGCAATACTGGACCTGCAATTGAGTGCAAATTACTTCAAGTCCTTGTTGGTCTAACCACTTCTGCTACAACTGTCCAAAGCATAGTTGATGCCATCAAAAGCTCTGGTGCTACTGTCAGTTTGATTCAGTTTGTAGAAGCACCTCAAAGAGAAGTTCGCTTGGCTTCCATCAAACTTTTGAATAATATATCACCTTTTATGGGTCAAGAACTAGCTGAAGCTTTTCGTGGAAATTTTAGTCAACTCAGCAGCTTGGTCAGGGTAATTGCTGACAACAACGGAATTTCTGAAGAACAAGCAGCAGCTGCTGGCCTCATAGCTGATCTTCCTCCGCGGGACTCAGTACTCACCAGACGTCTTCTACAAGATGGGGCCTTTTCCACAATCATAACAAAAGTGACAATGGTTCGGCAAGGGGATATTCGTGGTGGCCGTTTTGTCAATCCATTTCTTGAAGGTCTAGTTAGGGTAGTTTCCCGGATCACATTTATCTTGGATGATGATCCAGATATCATTGCTGTTGCTCGTGACTACAATCTCACTCCCCTCTTTACTGACCTACTTCAGATGAATGGTCTCGACACTGTCCAGATTGTCTCTGCTACTGCACTAGAGAATCTCTCTCGCCAGTCAAAGCTTCTAACTAGGATAGTGCCGGCTCCCAACCCAGGATTTTGTTTTTCAATATTTCCATGCCTCAGTCAGAAGTCCGTGGCAACTGGCGCTTGCAGAGTCCATGTTGGGATATGTTCTGCAAGGGAGAGCTTTTGTCTCTTGGAAGGGAAGGCAGTAGAAAAGTTGGTCGCTTGCTTGGACCACAACAATGAGAAAGTGGTTGAAGCTGCTCTAGCAGCACTGTCCACCTTGTTGGAGGATGGAGTAGACATTGAACAAGGTGTCATGGTCTTGTGTGATGCAGAGGGGGTCAATCCAATTCTAGAGGTATTATGCGAGAATCGTAATGAGGCACTTCGGCAGCGAGCAGTGTGGGCGGTGGAGAGGATCCTGAGGATAGACGAAATAGCTTATGAGATATCTGGAAACCAAAATGTTGGAACAGCATTAGTTGAAGCATTCAGGCATGGTGACTCCAGGACAAGACAAATAGCAGAGCGAGCACTAAAGCATGTTGACAAGCTGCCCAATTTCTCTGGAATATTTTCCAAGATGGGGGCAGCATGACAATCTTAGAAAAGAATAGGCTAGCTCTACTTCACACGTCGATTGCAGATCCTCTTGAGTTGCAGAGGAACACAGAGCTTGAATCTTTGTGCATGCCGAATGTCAGGATTGTGTCCCCAGCTTAACAATGTTGGTCTTGCAGACTGCGGCTCTCCAAATGGTTTTCGAATAGTCAGATTGACTGAATGAAAATTGAAGGTATTGCATGTGTTGTATAGTGTGGTGTATATCTTTCCCTTGTAATCTTGTGTCTGTATTACTCAGATGGCCGGATCCATAGCATGCTATTTTTCCTCCGTTCATACAATATTTATACATAAACCCCAACATGGGGGGTCAAAGGAAAGGGAAAAGAAGTGTTGCATAAAAGAAGTTTTAGCAGTTTTCATCCACTCAGTTGAGTCAGTTCTTTGTTGATTAAGCTGCAATATTTAATTGCTGGTATATTGTTGCAATTTGATTTTGTATGATATATCTGTTGAAAGGAATAGCTTGACAAAGTGCCTGATTAAAATGATTGTCTCTTGGCAGTCATAGTACAGATGCAGAGGTTTGTTGTTTCCTGGTGCGTTGCCATAATTTACTACATGTTGATTGCAATCGTACAAAGATTTGTTTCTTTTCTTTTCTGTACATGTCGATTGCAATCGTACGTGAATTTGTTCCTGGCCGAAACAATCTCTGCAATTCTGCAGATAGCTTCTTTTACAGTAGTGCAATTCTGCGGAGTGCGGAATAGAACTGGGAAAACGAGCTAGCTCATTCTTTACTTTCCCAATGCTTCCTCTTCCCAAAATTTTCCCTGAACCATGTGATTTCTCTTGTCCTGATCTTCCATGTTCAGCATTGTCTTTTGTATTCAAAAGCATTGCAAACAACGATGAAGATAACGAAGTACAAGAAGAAACGAGTCACATGAGTATATAAATTGCTAAACTAGGTTAGTTGGGATCATTTATGTTTTTTTTTAAGACGGAGCATTTATGTTAGTATTGCAAATACACCTCATAGTAAATGTATAGATAGGGCTAATGTTGTGATAATGAGAGTGCCAGTGTTATTTATGTGAGGCCATTGATCTCCTTAATTCTAGTGCATATTTTGCATTGTTGTGAATCCGTGATTATCAAGGGACAGTGACACACTTGCATATAGGCTGTTCATATTTATGGTCACCTCTGTGCCCTCTCCCTTGCTCCATGTGGCACCTCTCTATTGATAGCGCATTTTCAACTTTGTAACTTCGAATAATATATTTAGTCAAGGAAAATGGTATTGCACTACAGGGAGTGCTCTCGTGATTCTCTCAAAGCATTTATTGACTGTAAATAATATACCCATTTACCATCTTGAATATAGTCTAATACTATTTGAAAACATACTAAGCTGACCCTATATGAATCTTGTATTCATTATTTTACTATAATATATGGATATACTCTTTTCAAATATCAAAAAGAGGGTATATAGAAGAACTGAAGAAGTGAATTAAGTGGCTTATCTTTGATCAAGTATTAAGTCATATTTTAGAACCATCTAATCATGATCAAGCAAGCTCTTAAAGGTTATTAAAAGAGTAAAAAAAACAAAAACAAAAGAGATTGTCATTGAGTAGACAAAATTAAAGAAAGCTACAAACCCAAAATCTTTAAGTTCCTTGTGTTGTGGATAATCCGGCAGACTAGTTCATGTTTGTTTATTAGTCGTCCGAGTCTTTTGACTAAAATGAATAATGATATTGTTTTAGATAATGAAAACTTTATTGAATTCAGCAAATTACATGAAGGTGACACAATCGTATGGGAAAATTCTCGGCCTTTGTATAACTAAGATGTAAACAATAAAAAATGATGGTATGTTTGTCCTCAAAACTATTTTTGCACGGAATGCGGCGTTGAGCAAATTGAGTCCGGCAAAGAAGGATGATGTGATGGCATGAAACAGAAGTCCAAGGCAAAACTTGGGTCTGTTACATTTGTATTGGTTACACGGTACAGGGAGAAATTTGCCCCATATTACACTGTTCACCATCTCCTCACTTGATTGAACTCAAATGTGTTTGTGTAAGTCCAGGCTTTTATGATCGTTGGCTTATTTCCTACATATTTGACTTATTATCAAACTTCATTCCAAATTACAATATTAAAAAAAAAATTGCCTATAGAAACATTACATATTTACTTTGGAGTATATTACTATATCTACAAGACAAACATAAATGCTCCCAACCATCCCAGCTTGCGAAGCAATTTATACTGATTTATTTCTTCTTGTACTTCGTTATCTTCATCATAGTTTGCAATGCCTTTGGATAAGACGATGCAGAAAGTGGAGGTTAGATGAGGGTGAGAGAAAATACGTTGGGCACAGAACGTTTTGAGAAGAGGAGGCACCCGGAACGTTGTGAACAGATTGAAGTCTAGGGTCTTCAGTAGAATCTATATACCAGTAAACATGTTCAATGTCGGATTGGGTCAGGTTCAGCTCAGGTATTTAGATAGGACTCTCGGTGATTATGCAATATGTCTCCTTGTCACATCACTTGCGATGTTATCCCTCTTCTCTGTGCGCTGTACGTGGTGCCAGTGCAATGCACGACTTGCAGTTGCTAAAACACTACCTCCCTCGAAGTTCTTCACTAGTCCATGGATCGATCAGATTTGATTGGATGGAAATTGAAGCTGTATACCCTATAATATATCTTTCTTGACGTGTCTGTATCCTATATCCTATCTTACTATAAAATTGATACTCACTAACTTTTTAAAGTTTAACATGCAAGTGTGCCACGTCATTATCATTGCATAAAAGAAGTTTAACAATTTTCACTCACTATGTTGCTTGCTGATTGAGAGGAAGTTCTAGTTCTGATATATCATTGCATTTTGATTTTGTATGATATATCTGTTGAAAGCAATATCTTGGCAAACGCCTGATTAAAGTAATTGTCTCACTGTAGTCATAGTACAAATGCTGGTTTGTTTGTTCATGGTATGTCGCCATAATGTTGTACTTGTTGATTTCTATCATGCATAACTTGGTTCCTTTCCTCTCCTATACATGTCATCCATTCCAATCATGCATTTTCTGTTTGCCTCCCCTTGTGGCATTGCAAAACAAGCTATCTGCAGATTTCAAGATTGTTCAGGCAACCGTGAGCTTCTTACTGCAGCTTCAATGTAGGTTGGATGTTTCAAAATTCTTAGCATTGCACAATCTTGCACTCCTAATGAAAGAGAGCAGATGAGAAACATAAGTTACTGTTTAGGCCCACTTAAAGACTTATTTTTCCATTCATTCAGTTTTACCGAGAAATACCGCTGAGCTTTGTCCAGAAGTTTTGAATTATATTAAGAGAAAAAAGTTACATAATATTTACAAAGAAAAGAAGAAAAAGGTAAAAAGACCATAAATTATATCGTCTGCTTAATCAAGATCGATCCTATTAGTTTCTCAATGGCAGTCCCAGTATTACTGATTTTGGATCAATGATCTGCAATTTTATTGCATATTTTGCACTGCTGTGATTTTGTAAGATGATCAACTCCATCTGTCTTCCCAAGTTTTATAGACTGCTACACAGCTTGCTTAATGCCTACTGGTGGCTCTATAATCCCTTCTATATATGCCCTCACCTATTATCCATGTGTGTGTGAGTCCGGGGCTTTCCGACCGTGGGCTCATTTTCAACATATTTGACATATTACAGAACTTTATTCCGAAACTAAAAAATTTTTAAAAGAACTTGCCTCTAGAATTATTAGTGTACTGGAAAAAATGCCTGTACGTTTCAACGGTGAAGTCATGTGGTCTAGCTTCTATAGTGTGAATTGACCCTTGATTTCCATAACAGCAGGGCTAATGCCTTTCATCAAAATGGGAAAAAAAACCATGGCTGCTGATGTGAGATTTATGTAGGTACTTATTCTCTTTCAATTGACCGACGTGAATACATGACTATTATCGATGCTATGTAAACTCACTACTCACAGTGGACGGCTGGATGGTGGTGGTCTTCTCGCATGAGTCATACACTGCTGGAAAAAAAAAAGCTCTTTACTCCCGGTTTACAACCCCCTTTAGTCCCGGATTGTAAACTGGGACTCCCAATCCGGGATTAATGATGTGCATCTTTAGTCCCTGTTGGAGTTACAAACCGAGACTAGAGTTTTTTTTTTCTATTGTTAGTTTTTTTTTTCTTTTTTCTTATTTTTTCTTCCATTGATTCAGTACCATCACCCCAAATCCCCACAGATCATGCACAACAAAATCATCCACAATACAGGCCCATCCACAATCCACAAATCATTCACAAAATCATCCACAAATCTAAAAAAAAATTACAACAACATCTACAAATCATCATTCACAAAATAATAAAAAAAAGAATCCACAGATCCGGCGGCCGAGCGTGTCCTCCCAGCCTCCTGACTTCCGCTGGGTCGCCGCCCAGCCGCCGCCCGCCGCCTTCTGCTTGCGTCGGAGGAGAGGGGGAGGGAGCTGCCGCCCGCAGGGGAGGGAAGGGGAGGAAAGGGGAGGAGAGGGGAGGAGGAGGAGAGAAAATAAGTGGGGAGGAGATAAGATCGAGGCTAGGAGAGGAGGAGGCACGATGGAGGCTAGGAGAGATAACATTGAGGCTAGGAGAGGAGGAGGCACGCGGCTCAGGCTAGCCGTGATTTTTAAATTTTTGGTCCCGGTTGTTATAACCGATCAGGACTAAATATGATCTGGAGTACTAACATGTTTGTGAACCATGACAAAAAATGATTTTTAGTCCCGGTTGGTGAGATCATCTAAGTCCCATGGTAGTTTTAAACCAGGACAAAAAAGATGTTTAGTTCAGGTTAGAATAGGAACCGGGACTAATGTGTTTTTTGGCCAACCCAATAAAGATGATGCAGATCTACCTATCAACAGTACATTGTTCTTTACTTGCAGATCAGAACATAAGGTGAACTCGTTTCTCTCTAAGTCTATGCGTGAAATATATGAGAATTTGATGCTACATAATATTTTGCTCTTGATTATTTTCAGACATGAGAGATTTGAACCATTGGCTGGCATAAACAACATGGTGGTCCAGCCGGAGGTGACGGGTGTAGCGGTGCACATGTGGAAGATCAGATGCTATTCTGTTCGTGAAATTCATGGTGAATTCTACATTGATGAGATGGCTTTTAACATGAATGGCTTATATATTAGGAAAGTTTATCAAGTCTACTTTCCATCGAATCAAACGGCATGTCATTCCGAGCTTTCTACCAACCGCAATTGCAAGTTGAAGACATCCTGTGCGGGCAGACCGGGTGATGCGCAAGTAACAACAATGGTGATGAACGTCGGCTTTGCACGGCATGGTTGGATGGAGTTATACTATCCTATGGCCCATCTTGGGTTGGGAAGGAGTCCATCTATTATTTCTCCACGGATTGAAGCCTTCCAAAACAAGGAGTTTAAAGATAAGAAAGAAAAGATTCAGTTCGGACTCGGTTTGGGCCAGCCTGGACATACATGGACTAAAACGCTTGTTTCTCTCTCGTATGGAGTCCGTTTTGGACGTGTGAGCACTCGTTGGATAGCTAACTTCATGGCCCACGTCGTGGATAGGGCCCAAGATACAAATTCCTTCTGGTTTCACCGCAAGAGCCGAAACAAATTGACGGTGCTGCAGAGAAGTTTCCATATTGTGTTGTATTTGATTCTTAGTAAGTTTCTAACCCATGTAATGGCTATATGAGCCTTTGTGCACGACCCATGAAGAGGGACCACATTTATTCTAATGAAAATTGCAGCAAATTTGCTCTTGTTCTTCTCCTAGATTTTGTGCCGCCGCCGCCAAACTAGAGAGAGGGATTAGGAGTTCTGCCATAGATTGTTCTTGCTTTTCCTTGTAGGGAATTGAGGGGGCAATAGATCCACTTTTGCGTGGTCAAGTGGATCAACCTATCAAAGTGTGTGGTTTTGCGAATTCGTGGTGAAAGGTGCGTTGCACGGGCAGCGTGTTGTTCATCCAGTTCGTGAGGTTTCACGGTGTATCCAGATCCTACGTCGAGAAGGTCGGGCTTTCCCCGTATCAGAGGATAAGAATGATAGATGATAGAGAGAGAGAGAGTAGATAGAGAGGATAGGAATGAGTGGTAGAGGATGGATTGATGTATTAAGGGGCATTTTCGTCATTTGGGCTTGTAAATTCATGTTTTTTATTTTTTCTAAGTGAAATACTGACGGTGTAGGTGTAGTGAAAGTAGGGTCAGACGGCAACTTCAAATTGAAAAAGCTGGGTGAAATAAGTAAACTTAAAAAAGTAGGGTCAAATTGGTAGTTAGACCTAAAAATAGGGTCAAATAAGCAATTGTCCCATTTGTTAATGGCTCGTTAGTTTTACTCGGAAATCCTGATCCAACTGCGAAGCGATGGAAGCAGACAAGCAGCGCGTGCGAAAACAGGGAATCGGACGAAGCTGATGAAGGAGGCGATGGATGAAATCAGTGGCAAAAACACCTTGAATTTTTTATAATAGCAGAGATTTACAATACTAACATAAATGCTCCATCTTAAAAAAAATGCTCCGTCTTTAAAAAAAACATAAATGCTCCTAACTATCCTAGCTTGCCCAGCAATTTATATAGGTTGTGTTTACTTCCCTTCAAACTTCCAACTTTTCCGTCACATTAAATGTTTAGACACATGCATGAAGTACTAAATGTGGACGAAAAAAACTAATTGCACAGTTTACATGTAAATTGCGAGATAAATCTTTTGAGCCTAATTACACCATGATTTGATAATGTGGTGCTACAGTAAACATTTGCTAATGACAGATTAATTAGGCTTAATAGATTTGTCTCGCAGTTTACAGGTGGAATTTGTAATTTGTTTTATTATTAGTCTACGTTTAATACTTCAAATGTGTGTCTGTATACTTAAAAAAATTTGAAATGGAACTAAACATGGCCATACTCATGCGAGTCATTTCTTCCTGTACTTCGTTATATTCATCATTGTTTGCAATACTTTTTGAGAACAAAAGATGATGTCGAACATAGAAGATGAGGACGAGAGAAAACACATGGTCCAGGGAAAATTTTGGAAGGAGGAGGCATTGGGAAATTAAAGAAAGAGCTGACTCCTTTTTTCCAGTTGAAACATGTTCAAACGCCGGATTAGGTGAGTTCAGGCCGGGTCATCAGGGAATTGGGATCACCTGCAGTGGCTATAGCTATTGCAACTTAAGCAGTCCCACATCCATTATTGGATTAGAAAGTGACGTCCGAGATCTTCCTAAATACTGTTCACAAAGGACCGTACTAAACTTTTCTCCTGTAGATGGAAAAGGGTTCCAAGTTCCAACTGCCAAAGTTGCAGTCTGTATTATGACTGCACTGGATCCTTATCCGTCCTTTGATAGGGCTGTTTGTTCACGTGTCTACGCTGAAGATAGGAGCTGCCCTTATCACCTCACCTTGGGTGTAGTCTATTATCCAACCCCTGTACTACATCCGTAGTCTAGAGAGGTTGCATAATGTCTACAAAAGTGAAGACATAAAGATATGAGGCTGTGGCCATATTCTCATTCATTCTTTCATTCACCAGTGTATAAAACCTCTCCTCCAACCCTCTATTTATAGGGCAATGCCTTGCCCACTTTCCATATTTAGTGACGGGCCCAAATAGTAGGTAACCGGACTAGGTCTTCATGGCCGACAGTTTCCTAACATAGTCCTCTTTTGTGCCCTAGAGATGGTGCCCTGTTTGTTTGTGTCATAATTTGGCTAGTAGTTAGTTCCATTTGAGCAGGCCAAGTTATCTAGCATACTCCCTCCAGTTTTATAAATCTTGACGCTTTGGATAATGATACAGTCTTCAAAATGTATCTTTGACTATATTTTTCTATTATAATATATACAATAAATTGATATTTTTTTTTACTTTTATCGTAGTATTTCATAAGACAAATCTATATATGTTGTTCTAATGCCTTTAAACTATATAGCTTTAAAGTTATTGATAGTTTAAGTTATAAAAGTTTGACCTCAACCTTATCCAACATGTCAAGAATTATAGAACCGGAGGGAGTAGCTGATATGTCTGATTGAGTGATTGGCTTGAGAGCTAGTTAAATACTCCCTATATTTCGTATTATAAGTAATTTGACTTTTTTCCTAGTCAAACTTTATTAAGGGACTGTTTAGATCAATTTGCCGTGGCAAATTTTTTTGGCAAAAGTTTTGGTGGCAAAAGATTTGGCGTTGCAATTTTACAAGTTGGTGTTTAGATGCATGGTAAATGCCAACTTGCCTACTTTTTGCTACTAGTGTTTAGATCCGTTTTGTCAAAAAGTGGTCCAAAAGGGTAAAACTTTTGCCATTTTATGATCTAAGCAGGCCCTATGTTTGATCAAGTTTATACAAAATTTAGCAATATCTAAAATATCAAATTAGTATCATTAAATTTTGCATTGAATATAATTTTGTCTCTCGGTATGGACATGGCTGGCATTTGATGGATGGAAGGTTAGCGCATATGATGGTATAAGACGAACATTAGCTGATCTATGTTTTTGATTGAGCAATATTCAGCCAAGAAGTTGCGTCGGATATCAGCGCAGAGGCCGATTGCTATCCGGAAATCCTGTTCGGCAATCGATCGCCCTGGGGATGGATCAGCGATCGATCCCCTCCCCTCTCCCTCCCTCCACCCCTCCACCTGGTTTTCTTTTTTTAGCAGCGCATTACTTTCCTATTTTAGTAAATTTATACACCTAAAGTTTATACACCTCAAGTTTACACATCTAAAGTTTAGAGACCAAAAGTTTATAAGTCAAAAGTTTATATATCCGATTCAAATTTGAATTTGAATTCAAATATTTTTTTATATATAGTATTTCTATACATCTAAAGTTTATACACCTAAAGTTTATAAGTCAAAAGTTTATATACCCGTTTGAAATTTGAATTTGAATTATATCTGATTCAAATTTAAATTTGAATTCAAATATTTTCTATATATAGTATTTCTATACATCTAAAGTTTATACACCTAAAGTTTATAGATCCAAAGTTTATAGAACTAAAGTTTATATACACGATTCAAATTTGAATTTGAATTATATCCGATTCAAATTTGAATTTGAATTCAAATATTTTCTATATATAGTATTTCTGTACATCTAAAGTTTATACACCTAAAATTTATAGACCCAAAGTTTATAAGTCAAAAGTTTACATACCCAATACAAATTTGAATTTGAATTCAATTTTTTTTATATATAGTATTTCTATACATAAATTTTTCTAATTTTTATTTTTTTTTAAAAATTATGTGGTGTACTGTAGTAGAAAAGAGAAGAAGGGGAGGAGGAAGGGGGAGAAGAGGGAGGAGTATAGGGGGAGGCGGGGCAAACCGATCGCTCGCCCATTAGCCTCCCCCATTGCTATCCCAATGTTTAGGTTTGTCCTATATACATTAGAGTACTGGAGGATAATTGTTTCTACCTTGAACAGTTATCAATCTACTATTTTCATTTCTTTATTTCCTGTTATTTTCTATTTTCTCTCATGACTGAGTTCTAGCAATTATATAATTTGGTTAATCTTTATCGTTTGGAATAAGTTCACTTCATGACCCTCAAAAGTGATCGAAATCTAACCCGTGACCCTAAACCACAAAACCAGATATTTCGACCCCCAAACTCTTAAAACCGGTGCAATTTGACTCCCTCGGCGGTTTTGAAGGGCGGTTTCGCTGATGTGGCGCTTACGTGTCAGTGTTGACCTGGTCATCGTCCAACGTGGCGCTGACATGGCATTAGAATTTTAAAAAATATATACGGACCCATCTGTCAATCAGAAAAAAAGTGGGACCCACTTACACGTGGGCCCACAACCATCCTTCCATTCCCTTCCTCTCCCCCTTTGCTGCGTTGGAGTGGCGGCGGCGATGACGGCGGATGAGGGCTGGAGCGGCGACGGCGGTGGCGGGCTTGGGTCGGAGCGGCGACGGCGGCGCGCAAGGGCCGAGATGCGAGCGGCGGTGGCGGCGCGCGAGGGCCGGAAGGGAGAGGGGAGAGGGGAGAGGCGGAGCAGCCGAGCTCGTGTTGTCGTCGCCTCCGGTGCCTCCTCCCGCGCTCGCGCCGGCGCTGCCGCGTGCTGACCCGGCGGTAGCATGGTGTGGAGAGGCTGCCAGCGCCATGGATGGCAGAGGTAGCAGCCGAGGAGGTTGGAGACGAGAGCAACGGCGGCGGCGGGCGTATGAGGGGCGGCGGGCAGGCAAAATCTCGGGGGCGCCGCCTCTCCTCCCTCCCTTTCGGCCCTTGCCCGCCGCCCCTGCCGCTCGCGTCTCGGTCTTCGCGCACCGCCGTCGCCGGTCCGGCCCTCGCCTGCCACTGCCGCCGCTCCAGCCCTTGTCCGCCGTCACCGCCGACGCTCCGTCCCCGCCCGCCTCTCCAGCGCAGCAAAGGGGGAGAGGAAGGGGGAGAGGTCCACCGCATCTACCGCCCTCGCCGGCCCTCGCCCACCTGCTCGCCGATGGTCGCTGCTGCTGTTCCCACTGCTCGCCGATGGTTGCCGCTGCCGTCCCCACTGCCCGTCGATGGCCGCCGCATCTACCGCCCTCGCCGTCCCTGCCGCCGCTCTAGCTCCCACCCGGCACTCGATCCACGGTGCCGCCGCCGCTACTCCCGACCGCCAGACGCCGCCGCCATCCCCACTGCCGCTCCGGTGGTGAAGAGAGGCTGGGGGAGAAAATGAGAGAAGGGAGAGAGACGGAGGAGGAAGAAGGGGAGGAGAGAGGATGACATGTGGGCCCCGCATGTCATCCTCTGTGAATGATAAATGAATTATTTTTTAAATTCTAATGCCACCTAAGCGCCACGTCAACGCCACGTTGGACGATGACCAGGTCAACACTAACACGTAGGCGCCACGTCAGCGAAACCGCCATCCAAAACCGCCGAGGGAGTCAAATTGCACCGGTTTTAAGAGTTTGGGGGTCGAAATATCCTGTTTTGTGGTTTAGGGTCACGGGTTAGATTTCGATCACTTTTGAGGGTCATGAAGTGAACTTATTCCTTATCGTTTTGCGCTGAAAAACGGTCGTGCTTCTCTATGAAAGCGAGTAAGTCATCCTTTGCTAATTTGCTCAAAAACTAGTTGTTCGTCGTCATGTAAATGCAATATTTATCTTCTTTACTAATTTTCTCGTAAATTAGTCATGTGACTCTACAAAAATGAATTAATCTCGAAATCGGTTCTGCTAGCATATTAATGCTCCCCATTATGCTAGCACGCCGAACAATTTATATACTTATCAGGCTCTTTAATTTCTGCTTATACTTCATGGCCTTCATCATTATATACCATATATTTGGGTGCCCAACACAACGCAGAATGTGGAGCCAGATGAGGAGGGCAAACACACATGGTTCAGGCAATGTTTTGGGAAGAGGAGGCACCGGGGAAGAAAGAGCTTGCCAGTTCAAATGCCCAAGCCAGTAGATGGGTCAGAGATTCAGGCTAGTACATTGGGTAGGCATATGTCCATGAGCAAGTCTACGCTCAAGATAGGGAGGATAGTTTAGATAAAGGAATATCATTCCGACCTTTGCTCAAAGTGCTATAGCCAATTATTACAAAAATCGCCCAAAAGTGTTCACAAAACAGCGAGTTCACAACCACACTCTAACCAAATATTAAGCCAACACACACTAATGCAAGCCAACACAAGATAAAGAAAACACAATTATGAGGAGAGTACTCATCACCTCAAGGGTGTCGTGCTCATTTGTGTGCTTGATCGTGGTGCTGCGTATGCCAAGCTGATGCATGTCTTTGCTACCGCATGAGGCCTTCACTAGTCTATGGAACCTTAATTTGTTAGTGGTCTCACATTGGTCTCCTTTCCTTTGGCACCTGCAGCATCCCCTTGACTGTGTGTTTAGATATGTAAGTAATATATTTTAAAGGTCTAGAAATCTGACTCCACTTGTGTGAAAGTTGTGGCAATTGTCATAAACACTATGCAAATCCATTTGTTTTTCGTATTGCACTTGGCTTGTATGTTAATATCGTTTAATGCATCTTCTTCTAGACATTAATGCATTTGGAAATGGTGTTCTTCTAATCTATGTTGCATATATAAGTATGTCAGCATCGTCATTAGTGTCATGTCCCTTTCTTTGACTGCTATTGTCGCTGGCCATTGTCAGGATGTCCCTTTTTTTTTGCAGGATGTTTCGTACATCTTTCCTCCTAATCTTTGTCTATGCTGCATAAGTTTTTATAGAAGTTTGAAAATAGAAAGTTTTTACCAAAAACGGAAAACTATACAAGCCCATTTTCTTAGAAAATGGAAGAAGCTTTCCTTAAAATAAATGGAAGAAGCTTTCAATGCATACAACTATTTAATTGTAGTCACCAAGAATTAAACCCTACTAGGTGTCATACAGCAATCACTCACTCCACAACCGCAACAAAAGGTACTTCCCCGAGGTTGAGTCTAGCCAATAAAAAAACTAAGCATGCATGTGTTGTTCCTTTACTCTGTGCACGTACAAGGCGAATTTGTTCCTAAAAAGTGTTTTCCAATTCATAATATATTATATGTTTCTTTTCTCCCTTGGCTCCTTATCAATTCTTTAATTTCTTGATCTATAACTAAAGTGGTTACGTGCTAACTCATATTCAATGATCTTGTAAAGTATGCAAAGGAAGCACATGACTTTAAATAAGCTTACATTAAATGCTTTGTGGGAACCAAAAGATAATCCCTAGAGTATGTAATTGCATCTGCACAATGGCGGTTCCAAGGGGTGGTCCAAGTGGCCCTTGAACCACCCCAAATGAACCCCCATCACCACAAAGTGTTGAAGGATCTTAGGAGTGAGACAAATCGATGGTAAAATAATACATAATTTCATTGAACACGTTCATTGATGGCTATGCTTCTTGTTAGACTGTATGATTTTCAAAATATTTTAGAATAGGTTTTAAGATATATACTCTTGGTTTCAAGATATAACCAACAAGCTCAAGCAGGTAGCAGGATGTGTGGGGATTTTTGCATGATCACAGTCTTGATACCCAAATTTAGCATTATTTTTTATGTCAACCGCGCCTGTTCGACCATACATGCAACCAAACAGCCTAGTTCATGTATTCCCAATCAGTGAGAGACAGATCAATTACATGTAACCAAACATGTTCTAAGGGCAAGTTTTATAGTAGAGATTGCTACTACATCTAATTTCATACATGTCACACACCAGTAAATTAAGAGGTAGCATGTATAATAGGTTATCTCTAGCACACAATCCCCAGTATCTCTAATACTATCACATATGTCAATCCACAGGCCTCAAGGTAAACTATAATAAATCAAGTCTGTACCCACTTAATATGTCTCAGGACAAAGCTGATTTACTAGCTGGCATTTTGGGATGTAAGATCGGTTCTTTTCCTTTCACTTATTTGGGGCAACCTTTGTGAACCACCAGACCTAGAGTGGTAGACTTTGCTCCGGTGGTAGACAGGGTTGAAAGGAGGCTGACAACAAGCTCCATTTTTTTGCCTCAAGGAGGAAGATTAACTTTGATCAACTCAGTCCTGTCTTCTATTCCAACTTACTACATGTCCTCATTGCAGCTACCAGTTACAGTCATCAAGGCCATTGACACAGCTCGTAAGAATTGTCTGTGGAGAGGGAATAACCCTTCTTCTACAAGGAAATCTCTAGCTTCCTGGGATAGGGTGTGCATGCCTAAGGAGAAAGTAGGCTTAGGAGTGATCAATCTGAAGGTGCAAAACACAGCCCTTCTTCTAAAGCATATTGTCAAGTTCTATAATGGTGCTGATTTACCTTGGGTGAAATTGATCTCACAATCATATTATGATTCTAAAGTTCCACACTTGATGAATAAGGGTTCTTTTTGGTGGAGGGACATCACATCTCTTGCAGACATATTCAGGGGGATAGCAAAATGCGAAATCAGGACAGGAAGAACTGCCCTTTTCTGGAATGATCTATGGAATGATGATTTTAAATGCATCAGCTACCCCAATCTCTTTGCTGTGACCATGTATAAGTCTGATTCAGTCAAGGCCATATGTTCAAGACCCTTAGAAGATTCTTTTGTCCTACCCCTCTCAGATGAGGCATATTATGAATTTTTGTAGCTTCAGGAGGTTCTGGACAGTTTGAACTTACAATTAGGGATGGGGGATGCTTGGAATTTTATCTAGGGTTCATATAAGTACACAGCTAAGAAATTTTATAAGCTAAACTATTCTGCACTGCAACCCCTCAGGCCCATGATTTGGCTATGGAAAACAAAATGTGTCATGAAGATCAAAATCTTTGCCTAGCTAATGTTCTGTGATAGGCTAAATACAAGAGATATGCTGGATAGAAGACATTGTGCCAAAGAAAATGATGATCTCACATGTGTTTTGTGCAATGCGAATTGCAGAGAGACAAGGCTACACCTCTTCTTCTCATGTCCTTTCAGCATCAGGTGTTGGCAATACCTGGGAATTGAGTGGAATAATAATTTGGAGTTTTTCCAAATGATCACCCTAGCAAGACTCAAATTTGCTCAGAAGGGTTTCTTGGAATTTTTCTTTTTGGCAGCTTGGCACATCTGGAAGCAAAGGAATGGCTTCATATTTCAGAACACTCAGCCCTCCTTCCAAGCATGGAGATATCTTTTTGTCAAAGAAGTTCTTCTGCATATGTGTAGAATGAAAGATCCTTTAAAACAAACTGTTTTTAATTGGGTACAAACCTTATAGTTTTTCTGTGTGACCCGCATGTAATCTCTGTAACCTTGTAAATAGTTTCTTTCTTTATAAAATTACACTGCTGGGCAAAGCCCTGACAGTTTTCCTGGTAAAAAAAACACTATCACATATTTATTAAAATTTGTGCGGAGGCTACAGCTACCCATGGCATGAGAGGTAACTATTTCTCTCTCATCCACCTCATCGTTTAGCCCTATGTGACATCTTAGGGCTTGTGCTTGGATACCTATAGTACTTGCTCTAAATAATTCAGGTAAAGCTGAGTGAGAGATTATTTGTCCAGACATCCCTAGAGCTAGAGTGCAGCTATGACCCAATGGACCACCATGGGCTTTAGGAAGCTGTACCTAACTGGTAAACTCCATAGGTTTTATCTAGGTATACGTTTCTGAAAGGGTCAATTAGGCCTAGAGGGGGGGGGGTGAATAGGCTAATTTAAAACTTTATGCGGAAGCTAAAACTGAGTTAGGGTCAGAAAGTCTAATCCACAGTCAGACTATCCGAAAATATCAGATAGTCTGATGTTGGATCAGACTGTCTGATCCACTAAAGAGTCACAACAAGCAGATCTAGCACACAAACAAGAGTATAGCACAAACATCGACTAGATCTATAGCGGCACAATTAAGCAAAGCTAAAGAGAGGATGAAGAGATATCACCAACGATGAAGTTCACGGAGTTGTTCCCGGAGTTCAAATCCTTGAGGGGATTCTACTCTCCGTTGAGGAGCTCACTAAGAGCCGGGTCTTTGCTAACCCTTTCCTCAAGAGGTTGCACTAAGCACTCCTCCTTCCACTAAGGGGTATCTCTTTCCTTGTGGAGGCGAGATCCGGCCTTCACAAACTTCTCCTGGCCAACCACACGTAGATCAGTGGCTCGGGAGTGACACCTAGCCGTCTAGGAGTCCTCAACCTCCAAGAGTAACAAACACCACACAACTCTTGGTCAAACCCTAGTGCTCAAGATTGAGTGAAACACACACTAGGCCCTCAAACACCAAATTCACAACCACCAAGATCCACCACACAAAGAACGAGGAGGGATTTGAGAGAGGGAGAAAGAGCTCAAAGATCCAAAGCACCTTAGCACCAAGCTCAACCCAAAGTGAATGTGAATGAATGAGTTGGGTAACCCTAGAAAAGGGTTAGGTGGGGGGTATTTATAGATCCCCCCAAAATGTGGCCGTTGGGAGAGAATATTTTCATTCCACCTCGGAAAGTCACTTTCCGAAGTGACATCGGATAGTCCGATGTTTTTGACCCCCAAGCAAGCCAGAGACAGAGAACGGAATTCTGGAGAATTTCGGACAATCCAATCAATCGGATAGTCCGATGTCATATCGGATATTCCGTTATTTTTGAATCATGAATTTCATCCTCTCACATAGACTCAAGTTCGATTGAATTTCGGAGTCTCTAGGTCATCGGATAGTCTGATTTGAAACTCACTCAAGAGGAATAAAAAGCAATTCAAAACAGAGAGTGAAGTTCTGAGAAATTTCAGATAGTCCGATGTATCGGATAGTCCGACCTTATATTGGATAGTCTGATATTTTTTAGCCAACACTCAGACCAAAGACAGAGAGCAAAGTTCTGTGAAAAATCGGATAGTCCAATACATCGGATAGTCTGATTTCAAATCGGATAGTCTGATGTTGCTCAAGTAAAAAAGCAATAGCTTTTTACTCCGAACTCCGATTTCGAAGATCTTGGACTCTATGGAAAGCTAGTTTCGTGGGCTATCAAACCCAACATAAAACATGGTCCAAAACCTTCAAGAGATGTTGAAAAACTTGCAAAGAAACCCGGTTTAAGTGTTGTGACAAGTGAAACTACTCGGGATTGAAATTTTGGCTTAGGTTTTTCAACTCACACAAAGATAAGCATTTTGAGCACTAGTGTTCTACCAATTATATGCATGTGGTATCCCTCTTAATAGTACGACATTCCTACGACACAATGCAAGGTAAAAGATACAATATACCATTTGATCATTGCCGCATTGCATCATGATGTCGCATTCATGGGGTATGCATCTCATTACAACATGTCGAGGACATAACAACCTTCACATTTGCTTGAATAAAAGTGTTAGTCCTCTCTAATCGCATTGTAATCAATCATCAAAATCATTAGGGGCCTAGATGCACTTTCAGTTTCCGTGTGGAATATTTAACTATTTACCACTTTTAGATTGACAATTAGGTATTTATCACTTGGATTCATGTGTCATTGATACATGAGTGATAAGTGATTAAACGTCAAACCTAAGTGTAGCGAATAGTTAAATATCCCTCCACGCGTACTCATAGAAAATGTGTAAATAAAAGGAACCAAAGAAAAGGGGAATCACACATCCATTTCGGAGTTTCTATATAATATAAATGCACATGTTGTGATCACTGAAATGTGTGTGCATAATATTCATAAGAAAACACAAGCGTCTATGGTCCAAAACAACTAATATATGTTCAATTAGTACTCGATCCCCTGTTTTGAGTGGCCAAACATCGGACATAGGAATAGGATGAAAACAGTACAGAAACTTTCCGTATTCCGAGCCTATTTTTGAAAACAGAATATGTCTGTCAAAATTTTTTTGGAAAAGGAAACGAATTCAGAAATATTTTCTCAAAAACGTACTCCCTCCGGGCTAGGTTTATTAGTCGTTTCGGACACAATTTCAAAACCAAGAAGTCATTAAATAAGGTTCTAATATCCTATTTTGTCCTTATTAAATACGGTTGGATGCAGCATTCAAACAAGCAACTACTACTATCTCAGTTGGTTTAGTGCATCCATGTTGGTGCGTTGGGCCTGATTTCGATTCCTAATATAGAGACACACCTTTTTTTTTTGTCTTGGCGATTATCCATGGAGTCGGCAACCATGAGCACTTCCTCGCCGGTCTCGCCGTCCATGGAGTCGGCAACCACGTGCATGTCCGAGACTACGAGCTCTTCCTCGCCCGCCTCGTCCATGGAGTCGCTAGCCATCGAGTCCTCATCGTCACCCTCATACATGATGTGAGGAACCATGGCTTCTTGTTTGCTTTTTGCTCAAAGCCCACATATGTAATCATGTTCAAGTTCTCTTTTGTGCTTGCATGCATACATGCCGAGATGGGAACGAAGCGTTCAAAGAATAACGAGGAGATAATATGGGAACAATAACACCATCAATGCACAAGGGCAATCTCATCACATGTGTGAGAAAAATGCTCCAACAACAAATTTTCTCATCCACAACTAATTGAGCTCAAACGACTAATAAACCCAGCCCGGAGGGAGTAATCGAATATGATAATAGCAGTTTCTATCGGAACTCGGAATCGGTCGGAAACTTTTCAAACAATTTCTTGGAATTTCCGATGTTGCAAAGGCCCATACAATATTCCATAATTCCTCCCCAAGGCCCAGCCCAACCCAACCTATATGCTAATTCCCTAACCCTGGAGAGTAGAGACTGAGCGAGAGTGGAGACATCGAGACATCCAGAAGCTGGGCAGCGGAGTGGCGCATCCATCCACATCTCGTGGCCCTGCCCCCGCCGTCTCGCACCGCTGCGCCCTCACCATCTCGCACTGCCCTCACCCTTCGCCGCGCCCTCACCGTCTCGCACCACCACCACCCCTCGCCGTCTCGCGCACCCTCACCCTTCGTCGTCTTGCACCACCCCTGCTGCTTCTCGCCGTTTCGCCACCACCACCGCTGCCGCCACAGCCACAACCATCAACGACTCTTCTCACCGACGCCTCTCAACCCAGTAGGTTTTTTCTCCACCTCCACCTCTGTGTAGTCTCTCTATAGATTTGAGTGAATGTTGAATGATTGATTTACGGGAATGCTAGGGGACAAGATACCGTTGCCCCAACAAGATAGCTTCCCCTCCACCTCCATCAGTTGCAAGAGTACAAGGCACAAGGGCCAAGCTGGCGGGGGGGGGGGGGGGGGAGAGCGGTGGTGGTGGCCGGAGCTAGAGAGCGAGGGGAGGGGGCGGCGGTGGTGGCCGGAGCCGGGGCGCCGGCGGCTGGAGCCAGAGAGCGGAGGGATGGGGCGGCAGCGGTGGCCGGAGCCAGAGAGCCGAGGGAGGGAGCGGCGGCGGTGGCCGGAGCCGGCGAGGGAGGGGACGGCGACGGTGGCCGGAGCCAGGGGAGGAAGCGGCGGCGGTGGCCGGAGCCGGAGGAGGGAGCAACAACGGTGGCCGGAGCCAGGGGAGGGAGGGGCAACGGTGGTGGTACCGGATCCAGGGGATGGGAGGGGGTGGTGGTGGTGCATCGCCGGAGCCGGAAGAGGGAGCGGCGGTGGTGGCCGGAGCTAGGGAGGAAGGGGCGCTGGGGCGGCAGTGGTCGTCGGCGTCGATGTCGGGTGTGTATCGCGTGATACCTGGCTGGTATCGCGTGATTCCTGATAGATATCACCTGATACATCACAAGTATCATCTAATAGGTATCGCGTGATACCTGATAGGTATCACCCGATACCTCACAAGTATCACCTTATATGTGGCAAGAATCGCATGATACCTGATAGGTATCACCTGATACGTCGCGAGTATCACCTGAAAACATGGTAGAATCGCCTGATACCTGATATGTATCACCCGATACCGGACCTGATACCTAACCAGTATCATCTCTTTCGAAAACAGAAATCCGTTATATAGCAGCCCCCTTGATTTATGGTGTTTGGTTGTGGAGATCCATGTTGATTTATTTTCTTTTATGCTGTAGATTTGTGATGGATTCGTTAAATGCAAGTAGCAACAGTGCAAGTAATCCCATGTGGAGCTCCATGGTGTTTGTCTGTACTTTTTTTTTCCTGGAATATTTGTTGTGCAAATCTGAAGTTACAGATGAACATCTACACCATAGGTTGTGTGTTCATGATGTACCGTTGGGACTTAACAATTGGATTTGATATGATTGTGCTTTGTGATGTATTGTTGATTGTTGAGACTTAAGAATTGGAATTGACAAAGTTTGAGGGGTTTTTTATTCCGATAAATTGTTCGTTACCGTATCCACGCAGGTTTGTTTTTGCTCTGTTTTCGGTTCCGATAATATTTGATTCCGTTTTCGTAACTAGGGTTTCTGATTCCGAAAAAATAAAAACGAAAATGATAAAGGTAGTTTCCGTCCGTTCCCATACCATTTTCATCCCTACATAAGAGTACGCTAGTCTCCAAAACCTACCGTCCGCTTCCGTGCCGTTTGCATGGTTAGCCCACCGGTTAAACTATAAAAAAACCATAACGTTCATAATATTTACTCAAGTACTCCATCAGAAAACTGCATGGTACAATTCCAATATGTAAATATTTGAATGAAGTCACTAGATCTGCCACAACTTTTTATTTCTGCTTTGCAACCCCTTAGAAAATTATGGTTGTTCATATGCTCCGATCTTTTCTGATTAAGAGGTTTACATCAGCATAATTTTTAAACAGTTGAATGATACATTTTGTAAGATAAGAAGTTGCTTTAAAATATCCAATAAATTTATTATTAAAATTTAAAATAACTAAAATTTAATTAATCATACGACAGTGAATTTCTCATTTTCGTTGTCGAAGGCAATAGTCAACCAAGATGATCACAAAGATAGCAACTCGACGAAGACCAGGAATACGTCTATGTCTCCCTACCCCAATTGGCCGACCACTCTCCTTCTCCATTTATTTCCCAACCAAATCCACGCAAAACTCTATCCAATTCAATGCCGACGAGTTCTTCTCCCCGATACTATCCAATGCCGAGGAGTCAACCCCACAACCGTCAACTCCAGCTCGGCTTCTCCTCCTCCTCCTCCTCCTCCCGCGGCGTCGACGACGACGGCGAATGGCCCAGCGCCGCCAAGGATCGCAGCGCCAAGAACAAGGTACAGTGATGGCTTCATTTCGTTGGCGATTTGTTCTTGCCCACAGGATGTTCGACGGATTGCTCACGAGGGTTCTTGGTGCTGTGTTTATTTAGCTTGGTGGGTTGCGGAGGGTGGTCGGGACTGGTGCGGCGAGGGGTCCGACGATGGGGAGGAGGGCGAGGAGGAGGAGGAGGACGGGGTGCTGTCGGCGTTCCTGTGCCCGATCACCATGGAGGTGATGCGGGACCCGGTGGTGGTGGAGACGGGCCACGCGTTCGAGCGGGAGGCGATCGCGCGGTGGTTCTCGGAGTGCGCCTCGCTCGGCGCGGCGCCGCGGTGCCCCGTCACGATGGAGGTGGTCGAAGGCGCGGACGTGAAGCCCGTCGTGGCGCTGCGGGCGGCCATCGAGGAGTGGACGAGCAGGCGAGAGACGGCGGCGCTCCGGAGGGCGTGCCGGTGGCTCACCAAGGCCGCCTCGGAGAAGGAGGCGCTGCGCGGGCTCGACGCCGTGATGCGCGGGTGGAAGCTTGCGAGGGTCGGCAAGCGCGTCGTGCGCCGCGACGGGATGGTGCCCATGGTGGCCGCCATGCTGAGGAACGGCAGCGCAAGGGTGCGTCTCAAAGCGTTGCAAGCCCTTCGGGAGTTTGCAAGAGAGGACGATGAATACAGGGTAAGCAGAGGGACGATGCAATGGAATGGATTTTTATGTCTTGGTACTACATAGTACTAACTCAGAAATTCATGGTTTTGTTCTCTTTTTTTTTAGGATTCTGTATCTGAAGGGGACACAATTCGCACGATTGTTAAGTTCATCGATTTCGAGGATTGCCAGGAGAGGGAGTTGGCTGTATCTCTTCTGTGTGAGCTGTCGAAATCTGAAATGGTATGCGAAAAGATAAGCGAATTGAATGGAGCGATACTTATCTTGGGCAAGGTGGCATGTAGCAAATCACAGAATCCAGCGTTAGCCGAGGAGGCTGAGATGACGCTTGAGAATCTGGAGAAATGCGAGAAAAATGTCCTGCAAATGGCTGAAAATGGAAGACTGGAACCTCTACTAAACCTGCTTATTGAAGGTGCTGTCTCCAGTCTGTTCGTTCTTCATTTAATGGTTCACCAATTATACTCAGTATCTACTTATCTTTCTGTTATTTGTTGTTTTCGATGGTTTCATGAGAAGTTAGCATTCGATATCATTTGCACTGTGCTGAAGTAAACTCTGCTTTTGCTCAAGTGTCAATATAGTTTTTCTAATCAATAGACAAACAATATCATAGTGTTCTTATTTCTACTTTATTGGAAATATTAAGTTCTTACCATGTAGGACATACTACACTTTTCAGGTTCTCCAGAAAAGCAGTTGCGGATAGCATCATCTCTAGAAAAGATTGTTCTGTCTAACGACTTGAAAAACTTGGTGGCCCAAAGAGTGGGTTTACTGTTTGCTGGTGTTGTTGAAAATGGTACCTTGCCGGCAAAAGAAGTTGCTTTCAAGGTGTTAGATCATATATCCACCAATACAGAAAGTGCCAAGGTTCTTATAGAGGATGGAATCCTTTTACCGCTTTTCCGAGTTCTCTCTGTTGATGGTGTCAAATTCCTTCCACCAAGGTTGCAAGAGGCCGCTGCAGCAGTTCTATCTAATCTGGTAGCTTGTGGTATTGACTTTGGGACAGTCCCACTGGATGGTAATCGTACTATAGTGTCTGAAGATATTGTTCACAGCTTACTTCATTTGATTAGTAACACCTCTCCGCCAATACAGTGCAAGCTTCTTGAAATATTTGTAATGCTAAGTAGTTCTACCACAACAGTTCTGTCAATTATCTCAGCTATAAGATCATCTGGGGCTATCACAAACTTGGTACAATTTGTAGAGAGTGATCATCAGGAGAGCCGTGCTGCTTCCATAAAGCTGCTGTGCAAAATCTCATTTGACATGGACCATGAGATAGCACAAGTCCTCCGAAGTAGTCCTACATTGCTTGGATGCTTAGTTAGGATTGTCAGTGAAAATGATGCAAATGCAGATGAGCAAGATGCTGCACTTCAGATTCTGGCAAATCTTCCTAAAAGGGACAGACGTCTTACCATGGAGCTCATGGAGCAAGGGGCTTTCAAATATATTGCGCGCAAAGTTTTAAACATATGTAGAAGAGGAACTGCCAATAACATAGTTGATAAAACGATGCTTGAAGGGCTTGTAAAAGTTCTGGCAAGGATAACGTACATTCTACGGGAGGAGCCACGCTGTGTTGCCCTTGCTCGTGAATACAATCTTGCTTCACTGTTTACCAGCTTGCTTCGGCTGAATGGGCTGGATGGTGTGCAGCTGCTCTCTGCAAAGGCATTAGTGAATCTCTCTGTTGAATCAAGATATATGACTGGCACACCAAATTTCGATGAACATGAACAGAAGTCTGGGCTTACCTGGTTTGGTAAGAAACCACCAGGTATTCAACTTTGTCGTGTTCACTCTGGAATCTGCTCGATTAGAGACAATTTTTGTATTCTTGAAGGGAAGGCAGTGGAGCGATTGGTTGTTTGTCTTAGCCATCAAAACAAGAAGGTCGTTGAAGCCTCTTTGGCTGCACTTTGCACCCTACTTGGGGATGGCGTGGAGATCACTGAAGGTGTTTCGGTGCTCTATAGGGCCAATGCAGTTGAACCAATATTTGAAATCTTGAAGGGAAACCCAACAGGCACACTTCAGCAGAGGGTGACATGGGCTGTCGAGAGGATTTTGCGGACAGAGAGCATTGCAAAAGCAGCTTCAAGCGACCGTGGCTTGAGTTCTGCCCTTGTTCATGCTTTCCAGAATGGGGATTCCAGAACACGACGTATCGCAGAGGCGTCACTGAAGCACATTAACAAGTTGCCAACTTTCTCCCAAATCATTGATAAGCATCCCTCGAGACGAGGTTCGTCAATTGGAAGCATGGAGCATTACTTTAGGTCTGATCGCTAGGCTATGAAATTGCGAAGTAGCCTAATGCCATGACCTGCCTATGCCTTGAGTTCAAGGAATTTTTTTGCCATTTCAAGTTAATTTTATTGATTTGCTAACGTTTGGAATTAGGGATTTTAGTTTTTATGTCAGAAAAAAAATAGTAGTTAGGCATTTATAGTCTTGGTAATGTGCATATTGTTCTGTACTTGTAATAAACTTTGTAGATCATGTGTATCTATTGTTTTATGTACTTGTAATTTTGACAATCTGCAAGTCTAATGAGCAAAAAAAAAAAAAAAAACAAAAAAACTGAGCAGGTTTGAGAGATGTTGCTTCATAAATTTTGCTCAACAGAACTCGTATCTTAAGAATAAATTTTTAATGACAGATCGCATCTTGTTTTATGCCACAACTGTTGGGATACGCGTAGGCTACGATAGCATAAATCAAAATTTTCTATCGCGTAAACCAGGAACCATGCAAGTATTAGATCATAGATCGTTACCACTCGACGCGCTGCGCAGCGGAAGAAGACGCTGAGAAGTAGCACGCGTCGATGTAGAGGAAGTAGTCGATCGCACCGGCTCGACCTTCTCCCCCTCGTGCGTTCTCCTCGCCGTACTCCCACGCCGATCAGCACCGCAAACCAGCGGCGCCTCTACCGGTATCCACACGTATAGGGATGGAATGCCACGCGCAGATGTGCTAGCATCCGCGCGCGGCTAGGGTTTTGCTCGGGGAGGGAAGTGATGGCTAGGGTTTCTCACGTGATGCAATGCCTCCGCCGGTCACACCCCTCACGAATATATAGGATCCATCACTCGGGCCTCCAAGGCCCGTAGGACTCCTATTCGGATCCCTATCCGAATTAAGCTCATATTGGATCTCCATCCAATCCCCTTATTCCGGCCCATTAAGCGCGCGGCCCTGTAGGTTCACATATAATCGGCTGTAACCCGAAAACTCCTTTTCGGTCCACGCGTCAACAGCGGCCCCTAGCAGAACGTATTGACCCACCGGGCATACATAAAGATCATATCGGCTGAATCTCTAGTGTATACTTGTATGAACCCCTTTGCCTCACGATATCGATTAAGCTCAAGGCTAGATATGTGCCATCCTCTAATAGCTCAATCATTCACTCGAACCTGTTGATAGATTATATAACTTGTGATTGACTCCTCAATCACCTTTGGCATGGCCATGCACTTCCATAATCTACAACATCGAGGGGCCCAGAGATATCTCTCCATAGGAGGGGCAAATCCTATCTTGATTATTCATATCCCACTACTTGTTTCATAGCATACCTGAAAACTACTTTTATAACTACCCAATTATGGAGCAGCGTTTAGCAGTCTCTAAGTAAGCTACTACACATGTTGAGAACCATGATAATCTCAGGTCTAAGGATTCAACACAAACACTCAATGAGATCACTGATGACACAACACATATGCCTCTTGCAGTGTCTCATGTTGGGTCTATCCAACAAGATGTTCACCAACATGTGTCCACATTATTAATTTGGTATCTCTATACCATGATCCATGAGAAATGATCATCAATTAATACATGTGCTGATCATATAAACATATTTGTTCCACATATGATATTTGATCAGGGATCCTTTAGAAATAGTAACAAACAACATAAAGAGTCTCATGAAAGAATTACATATTCATTAACCAATAAGGAGTTATCTATTTCAAGGAACAATGTCGGATAAATATGTAAACATAGTATGTGATACAATCATCTTCTCTATGATTACCTCTAGGGCATATCACTAACATCAACATCTTTTTGGAGTTTTTGATTACTGATAGCATAGGTTAGAAACACCTATGACTGATTTATACATCAAGATTTATAACTACACAAGAAATTGTCATGAAAAGTTTTGAAAATATTCTGTGACATAAGTTACGTTTGCAAAAGCTAATTATTTTGCAGGAAACAATTGTTGCGGCACGAGTGACACAAAGCCTAGGATATTTGCGATTGCGTGCCACAAAGCTTCAACGATCTTCTTCCTATCTCAAGAGCAACTCTCGTGGCTGTGAAATCAACACATCCAAACCTTATTTAAAAAATCCTAGGAACTAGCCCATCCTAGGAACTGGCCCGCCCGGTGGGAAAAAACCTTAAGAATTTCGTTTATTTTAGAGAAAATGGCCATATGGCCCTGCTTTTGTGAAGGTAGGAGTTGCCTCTGTCCACAAGATATATACGAACTGATTACACCGAAATGAAGGCCAAATAGACTACTTTTAAATCCTAAACACACACCTCGAATACATTAGCTAAGAAAGATGGTATTTTCTAGACCAATGAGCTTCATCCAAAAAAAATATTGAATAACTAATACTGGATAGAAACCACCCTAATAAGTAGAGTAAGTATTCATATCTTCAAAATGCTGGTACGGAAGAAAACCTGCCTAGTTGATTTCTAGAACACATTATTGCCAATGATGTCTCTCACACTCCTTCAGGGCTGTCCATCGCATCGTTTGTATGATTGTATCTCCCTGTGCCTCCCATGCCCGTTGAGTTTGGCTATCTTAGCTAGTGTGAAGAAAGAGAAAGAAGAAGAAGCACAAGTGCACAACTCCAAACATTTCTCTTGGGACATGAATTTTACTAGCGACGGATAGGAGGATATGGCAAGGAAGGACTCTAAAATAAAGAGAGATATGATGAGACTAGCTAGCACGTTGTGTAAATATCAGGTGGTTGGATAAGGATATTCGCATCATCTCCTATGTCTCAATTTCTTTTTGTAGTTTTTAATTATACTTAAAAAAATACCCGTGTATTGCAAACCTTCGTGCAGTGCATGGGCGTGGCCTTGCTGCTGTGCAGGATCGGCGCTATGAGGTGTCCGTGGCTAGCGCAGCATGGTGAGATGAGTACTCCAGCCTGCAGTTCCTGAAAAACCTCAATCGGCTTTCGCCGACGACTCCAAGTAGGCGGTGGAGAATTTTTCCAGGAACGGCAAAAACGTAACGTTTTGTCGGTTTGTCTGTCCTCAATAATTAACTCTCTCTGACCACGTCATATAGGAATTATCAAATTGATAGTAATAAGCCCCGTTTAAAGGAGTGCATATACAGAACTCCTGGAAATTATACCCGGAGCAGGAGATTCAATTAAGCAAGAATCCGAAGCTGCAATTTCGCCTCTCCCATCAATAGGTTTAGCCAAACCATTTATAACACGACCCAAGGAAGTCTCGCTCATGGGTATCTAAGCAATTCTTCCAATTGCTTTTACAAAACTGCCCTCTTATATCATCAACCCATCGCCCATTAATACAATCCCAACATTTTTGGATTCCAAATTCAGGGCTATACCCCTAATCCCTTCTACAAATTAGTATTGGGAGAGGGGTTTATTTTCGTTGTTATAATCAGTGAGATGCAAAACAAATCTACGAGTACAATGTTGTGGTGATAACGTATTATATAACCCCTTGTGCTAAAGTGTAATCCAAGAGGGATTGCATAATTCTAGAAAAAGTGAAGACACAAGATGTATTGGTGAGGTACTTTTTCATTTATTCTCTTCTCATTTACAAGTGTGCAATAGCCCCTCCTTTCCTTTATTTATAGGCATAGCCATAAATAATTTTTATATTTAGTGATGTATCCAATTAGTGAGTAACTTGGCTAGGCCTTCGTGGGCTGCCAGTTTCCATGTGAGGCTTATCCTCCCCCATCGATAGCTCATTAAACAACGCCCCTGCTATAGTGTAACAGACGTTTATCTATTCAGCACTCATATGGCTAAATTAAAATGGATAAATACATGAGTATTGCTACCTACCTATCTTTTATTTTATCATGTGTTTTTCTACGTTGATATGATATATTGCCAATGGAAAGCGCTGAAATTTGCTTATATATATTTTTATTATTTATTATTTATTATTTATTATTTATTATTTTATATGATCGTAATGACCTGTCAAGCTGGCTCCCTCATATTCAAAACTTGGCTTTGCCCTTGGAGCAACCATGGACAAAATTTAATCACTCGTCTTTATTTTATTTGATCTCAATGAATAATATGGGACATTTACCTATAGTTTGTAGCTAGCTGTGTGCACAATGTTTCTTCTTTCAGAGACGACCTCGGTTCCAACCTTCATTATTGTTGCTAAACCAAAATACTAATATACATTTGGAATTCTTTTAGGTATATGAGGATTATTAGACCGTTCATTCCACAGCGATCCACTGGTTGATATTACTATTAGCTCCTATTACGTTTTTAAAGATAATGTAAGCTTTATTGATCTCAATCGATTGTACCGCCTATTATGTAATAGATCTTAAAAAAAGGAAACATTTGTTGTTGCACGAGTGAGTACCAAGGATATTTGCATGCCACCCAACTTCAACAATCTTCTTCCTATCTGCAGAGCAACTCTCGTCGAGGTTGTAAAAATCAACATACCCAAACCTTGAATTAAAATCCTAGGAACTGATTTTTCCCTAGCAGGGTGAAAAAGAACTTTAGGAAACTCATTCCTTATCTTTTCTATACGGCCCAACTTTTCTGAAAGTAGGAGTTGCTGCTGTCCACAAGATAAGAACCAATTATATCAAAATGAATGCCAAAATAGACTACTTTTAAACCCTAAACACACCTCTAAAACATTAGCTAAGAAAGATGGTATTTTCTCGGCCAATGAATTTCATCGAACAGCTAGCTATTACGGAGTACTGAGTAGCTAAGGCTCTGTGTTCAGAGTGAGCGTTGGGAACCCTTACTCTCTAGCACACAAAATAAAGCAGTGTTTAGTGCATAATTAATTAAGTATTAGCTAATATACATTTAAAATATAGATTAATATGATTTTTTTAAAGTAACTATCATATAGAAATTTTTTGTAAAAAAAAATACCGTTTAGCAGTTTAAAAAACGTGCGTGCGGAAAACGAGGGAGGTGAGTTGGGAAAGTGGAGATAAGAACACAGCCTAATACTGGATAGAAACCACATTCATATATTCAAAATGACGGTGCAGGCGAAATCCCACCTACTTAATTCGAAGAGCCCATTGCTTGTAATGTCAGTGAGACTCCTCCTGAGCGGCGTAGTGAGACTCCTTCTAAGTGGGCATTTTTTATCGTTTGTATCTCCCGGTACTTCCTATGCCCATTGGGTTGGCTGTCTTGGCCAGTAGAAAGAAAGAGGAACAAGAAGAAGCACAACAACTCCAAACATTTGTGTTGTGACATGAATCCTACTGGCAACGGATGGTAGTATGGCAAGGAAGGACTATAAATAAAGAGAGCTTTGATGAGATTAGGACGTTATGTAAATTCAGGTGGGTGGATACATATATAGTTCAGCTTGAAAATTGCTATATCATAAACCCTAGAGTAAAAGAAAACATGTGCATTTGTTACAAGTTAGGTGTAGGAATGGGCATATATGCATGGACAATGAAACGTCTTGTTCAGGTTGCAAAAATGAAGATATATGAAAACGCAGCCAGTCCACTAATGAAGCGTAGGCCAGAAATATAATAATCATTTTCCAGTTTTCAGAGCTAAGTCCGGGGTTTAGGTCTCTGGGCAGATTTATTGGATCCTTTTCGGATTTGTTAATTTCATAACCCCGATTCAAATTTCTCAGTGTTTTATGTGTGTATTCTCGTTTCTGCTGTTTCCATGTCACAAAATCGTTAGTACGTACCTTCATTTCGTTTTAACTTGTTAGCTAGGTGCAACAACGTTTCTTCATTTAAGTGGTAATTGTCTCAAGAAAGTTAATTCAGCGCATAATAAAACTTTCTCCTCAACTACCGTCTTCTTTTGAGAAAATTCTTCTATTTTCCATGTTGACCTTATCCTTATGTGTGGTTATGAAAATATCTCTACCTCTATTACCTCATCTTATAATATTTTCTTCCTTGTTTACCCCTTCTTGCCCATATTTATCCCCCACATGATTAGAATTTGGAAGCTAATCAAATATAATCAAATATGAATCTTTGTCCTGATTCCTGAACATAAAAGTGAACTATGGTTTCGTAATCATATTTTCTACATTCGTGAAACCATACACTGGTGGAGAAGTAGTTTATACTCCCGGTTCGTAACCCCCTTTAGTCCCGGTTTTCTAACCGGGACTATGAATCCGGGACAAAAGATTGCTATCTTTAGTCCCGCGAGAAATAACCGGGAATAAAAATCCATTTTTAGTCCCAACCACACCAACCGGGACTAAAGATAGAGTCTTTTTAGTCCCGATGGTAACACCAACCGGGACTAAAGAAAGAGCCAGGCTGATCTTAGTTGCTTCTTTATTCTTTCTTTTCTTCATTGTTTTTATTTTTAATATATTGATTTCACTCCATCCCTATCCCCAAAATCCCAAATCATTTATCACCTACAAATCCTCAAATCAATCATCTCCAAATACATCACAAAATCTTAAAAAAAATTACAACACAACTTCTACAAAATTCATCACAAATACATCACATATTCACATCACACACAAATCAAATACATCTCAGATCTGGATCACAAATTATAAAAAAAAACAAAACAAAACAAATATGCGCCTCGCTGGCCGCCTGCGCGTCGCCCACCGCCACGCAAGCCGCCATCTTCCACCTGTCGCCGAGCAGGCCGCTGCCTTCCGCCTACCGTCGGCCGCCCGGCCGCCGCGTGCCACCGCACGAGGCCAGGGCCGCCGCCTGCAGATCGGGAAGGAGGGGGGAGGGGGAGGAGAAGGAGAGGACCCTCCGCGCGTAAGATGGCGATGAGAAGGGGAGGAGGAGAGGTGAAGGGGAGGAGAAGAAGAGATAGGGTGTGAGGAGAGGAGGAGATGGAACCGGGAGGGAGGAGGAGATATATATCTCGATCTGATTCACGCGCACGCCTCGATCTCCCCGCTCATGTCACCGGGACTAAAGATATTAGAGGGGTCTGACATCACCTACCTTTTTTTTGAACCGGGACTAAAAATGATCTTTAGTCTCGGTTGGTAACAAAGAAGCTCTAACCTTTTCAACTGGGACTAAAGATAATCTTTAGTCCCAGTTTTTATTGCAACCAGGACTATTGTGGAATTTGGTCGACCGACCAAAGATGGTTTCTCCACCAGTATACTAAATAGACATCAATTAGAATAATATTATTAGTATTTTTTATAATTAACATGCAACATCTAAATTTTTCTTACTGATGTGCATCCAGGTACTCTTCTCGAGCAAAAATTTTTAGCAGTTTTGGGAGATATATTTTTCTCCATAAACATGTAGGATCGAATCACAACAACTAAGCCAACCAGAGGGGGGGTGAATAATTGGTATACCCAAAAACCGAAAACTTTTAGCGGAAATAAAAATTACCCTCAAATTCGACAGTTCGCGGTCTGACCAAAGTTGGCCTACCGATCTGACCGCCTGATGAACGTCGGTTTGACTGAGATCTAACTCCATTCGAACCGCCGAGATTGCCTACTGCCGACTGTTGTCGCCGCCAGTCTGACCGCCGTATGCCTGCCGGTTTGACCGCCGATGCGCCGCCGGTAAGACCGTCGAAACCCGGTGAAACACAAATCGAAGAACTCTTAAAGTGGATGCTTCTCTCTGTGTTTACAAAGTGCACCAACAGCACTCGACTAAACTCGAAACCCTAACTCAAAACTCAACTCAATTGCTCTCAAAAGCGATACAGGGAAGCCTCACTCTCCCCCTCTATTTATACCCGAGGTAGGCAGCCTAAAGCCACGAACCAAACTCATACTAGAAGTCCTAAACACCTTAGGAAACCCTCTAGTACAAGAAACAAACTTTACATAACCAATCATACCAAATTTGGACTCCTTCCAAATTCGATTCCGCATCCCATACGCACACAATACCTCCATCGTATGCCATATAGAATCTCCATCAACCACGTGCATCAACTCTAGCCTAAGTATCCCGCATGATCTCTGACCACCACGGACGTCGTCTTATCCTCAAGCCGACTCCCGGTCCATCACCGCAAATACTCTCCCGAGGCATCGAGTCACCTACACATGAAATAAACAAAGAAACCATATTCCGAGACCAAACAATCTCCAACTTGACTCATTAGTAGCAAATAACAGTATTACATACGTATAGTATCCATCTAGAAGCCATAAACATGAAACAATCACGGATATCCAAACAAACAACCCGAAACCGAAACCGACACAGAGTCAGTCGGTCAGACCGCAGGTTGGCCGGTCTGACCGCATGCATACCACCGGTCTTGTTGGGATACGCGTAGGCTACGATAGCATAAATCAAAATTTTCTATCGCGTAAACCAGGAATCATGCAAGTATTAGATCATAGATCATTACCACTCGATGTGCTGCGTAGCGGAAGAAGACGCTGAGAAGTCGAAGGAACTCTCGCGAAGTAGCGCGCGTCGATGTAGAGGAAGTAGTTGATCGCACCGGCTCAACCTTCTCCTCCTCGTGCGTTCTCCTCGCCATACTCCCACGCCGATCAGCACCGCAAACCAGTGGCGCCTCTACCGATATCCACACGTACAGGGACGAAACGCCATGCGCAGATGTGCTAGCACCCGCGCGCGGCTAGGGTTTTGCTCGGGGAGGGAAGTGACGGCTAGGGTTTCTCACGTGATGAAATACCTCCGCCGGTCACACCCCTCAAGAATATATAGGACTCCTATTCGGATCCCTATCCGAATTAAGCTCATATTGGATCTCTATCCAATCCCCTTATTCCGGCCCATTAAGCGTGCGACCCTGTAGGTTCATATATACTCCTTTTCGGTCCACGCGTCAACAGCGGCCCCTAGCAGAACGTATTGACCCACCGGGCATACATAAAGATCATATCGGCTGAACCTCTAGTGTATACTTGTATGAACCCCTTTGTCTCACGATATCGGTTAAGCTCAAGGCTAGATATGTGCCATCCTCTAATAGCTCAATCATTCACTCGAACCTGTTGATAGATTATATAACTTGTGATTGACTCCTCATTCACCTTTGGCATGGCCATGCACTTCCATAATCTACAACATCGAGGGGCCCAGAGATATCTCTCCATAGGAGGGGCAAATCCTATCTTGATTATTCATATCCCACTACTTGTTTCATAGCATACCTGAAAACTACTTTTATAACTACCCAATTATGGAGCAGCGTTTAGCAGTCTCTAAGTAAGCTACTACACATGTTGAGAACCATGATAATCTCAGGTCTAAGGATTCAACACAAACACTCAATGAGATCACTGATGACACAACACATATGGCTCTTGCAGTGTCTCATGTTGGGTCTATCCAACAACATGTTCACTAACATGTGTCTATATTATTAATTTGGTATCTCTATACCATGATCCATGAGACATGATCATCAATTAATACATGTGCTGATCATCTAAACATATTTGCTCTTACATATGATATTTGATTAGGGATCCTTTAGAAATAGCAACACATAACATAAAGAGTCTCATGAAAGAATCACATATTCATTAACCAATAATGAGTTTATCTATTTCAAGGAACAAAGTCGGATAAATATGTAAACATAGTATGTGATATAATCATCTCTATGCTTGCCTCTAGGGCATATCACTAACAGGTCTGACCGGCAACCCTTGCCCGGTCTGACCGGTCACATAAAATAACAGCACCTGTGATTCACCTGTAAATCCAATCATCTCTAAAACCACTTCGTGAATAAATTCTAAATATCAAAACCAATATACTCCGATGCCAATTGGTCATCACAGAATAATAATCGAAAACACCTTTGATTTTACAAAACTCAACAGATCAAGTGTGGACCCCCGTTTTTATAACAGGAATCAATCGTGTAAACAATACCATTTCCCTGGATCAAGTAGTCTGGTACACACGAGTTCATAGCTGAAATACCAAATGCACATACACGAGAGTCTAGTGCGAACTATTACATCATAAGCCCGCAGGCATAGTCTTAGATCTTCAGACCGAGCGGTCCGGAATACATTCCAAAAGCAGAAGTAGATAAGGCAGCGGGGTTATGGCGGCGGCACGCCATTGCCACAGGCAACGACCGTAACTAAGACCTATTGAGCACTGTCGTCTTCATCACCCTCCTGGTAGTATGCGTAGGGATCCTCCGAAGCTTCATCTCCGGCCTTTGATTAAGTTTATGTATTGCAAGGGTGAGTACCAACCATACTCAGCAAGCCACCACAGCAACAATGCAAATGATAGAGGTATTCAAAGGATGGCTACGGTTCTTTTGCGTAAAGCAAGTTTTGTAATTCTTTTGACAAGCCTAAGACCTAGCATAGACTGATCAGATTTTAGTACCAGTGTTCACATTAAACAACGACGGTTCTGTCCACCATCCATTGTGATCCCAAGGATAGCTTCCCGCCATTGAATTGTCATGGTTTTCTGAGAACGTCCACCTTCCTACCTCTCAGGAAGTGGCTCCAATAGCATACAAATCATCATGCAATATCCCATCCCACACAAGTTAAGAATTTAGTGTCTAGCCAAGTGTAATACACGTCCCGGTGCTCAATAACCGTGAGCACGGCTATTCGAATAGATTTAGTTTACTCACACTGCAGTGGATGTACACTTTACCCGCACTCCACGACTGCCCAACACATGAGCCTCGTCCCAACACATGAGACGCGTCACGGCAAAGCTTTTCGATATCCTTGCATTGGCAGTACCCACTCCATGAACTTAAACCCTCATGCACTCTAGGCGTTCATGTTTCTAGCAGTGAGAGGAGTTCTGGCACTCCTGGGAAGGAGAAGTCTCACACAAATATTAAATTATGGTTTAAGTTAAGTTCTCTCTCTCACACACTCATGGCAGTCCTACCAATGGCGACACCGATGTAGGGCATGCCTCTCGGCCCTACCTCAACGGCTGTCCCATGGCAGCGCACCTGCCACACTCAGGGGTGAACCATCTATGCAGGGATACTGCCTCCGCTCGGCTATCTAATCCGCTAGGTCTATACCCATACGAGAAGTGCGGTTGTACGGGGGTCGTTTCATGCTTAACTTCATGGCTCGGTTCTTAATTGACCGGGGACGGTACTAGCCTTTCCCAGATACCACCCAAATCCTCCGTCCGCCCCAGTCTAAAACAAGTGTTTAATTTCATTCCTACTTTCACAAATCATGTCATCATTATCATGGCACTGTGGCGCTCATGTCTCCACATGCCGCATCTCAATTACCCTCCCAAAGGTAATTGCCCAAGCATATAGCATTTGATAAAATATGAGCATGCATGAATCTAGAGTAGCATTTCTAAGCATGTGTCATAGTTGACTAAGGACTCATATGTAATTATGGTTACAAGGATTTAAAGGTAAACAATAATCAAGGCATGCCATAATCACAAGTAGGATGTTCATCATTGCATGCAATCTTATTTGTAAACAAAATAATTTCGCAATTGGGATCAACATGTTCAAAGAATAGTGATGACTTGCCTTGCTTGTAGTCCTGCCGGTCTTGACCCTCGCTCGGATCCGCAACTCCCTCAGGCTCTAAAATTACGTCTGAAGAAATGATTTGAATTCAATTAGAATTCAAATAAAATCCAAATAACTCAAATAAAAGTTGAATGCGAATCGATCTTTCTATATTGACTACAAAGTTTGCGAAACCATGTTATTCAAATTGTTGGGTCATTTAACCTAAGCCATTTTGTGATTTAGAAGTACATTCCTAAGAATTCAACCTAATTGTTTAATTCTTAAATAAATCTAAATTCCTACCGCGAATTGATTACTTATAGAGATTACCAAAAATAACCTAAAATTATAGTAATATTTTGCAAATCCTACATTTTAATTAATCTATAATTAAATTCTAATTATTTTAAATTTTCTAATCCTCCTTAATCTCTCTCTAATTTCTATTTTGTTTTTATTCTATTTCTCTACCCTTCTCTTTCTTTTCTTTTTCTCTCTTTCCTTTCTTTTCTTTTTCTCTCCTCCTTTCTTTTCTTTTTCTCGACTCTTCTTCCTTTTTCTCTCTCTCTCTCGGCTTCTCCCCACCGCTCTCTCTCTCAGCTCACTGCCTACCCAGGCGGCGCCGGCGACTGGACGAGAGGGGGGAGGCTCACCGGCTGCGGCGGCGCAAGGCGGCGACGCACGGCGTGGCACTTGGCGCGGCGCGGCGGCTTCGAGGCGACAGCGCGGCGGCACGAAGGCGGCGGCGCGCGGAGAAGGAGGGGGGGAATGGAGGGGGATGGGTGTGGGGTGGAGAAGGGGGGGCCGGGGTTTTATAGGGCGCGGGGGAGGGGTGGCCGGCCCTAATGGCGACGCGACGGGCGGCGTGTGGGGCTCGAGGCGGTGACGGCGAGCGGCGCGCGGCGCGGCAGGCGGCAGCGGCGACGTGACGGGCGGGCGGCGCGGCGCGGGGCGCGAGGCGCGATGGCGATAGGCGACGTGACGACGACGCGGCGCGGCAGGGCGTGGGGCGCGAGGTGGCGACGGCGATGGGCGAGCGGCGTGCGGCGCGGCAGACGGCAGCGGCGACGCGACGGGTGGGCGGCGCGGCGCGGGGCGCGAGGCGCGACGGCGACGGGTGAGCGGCGCGTGGCGCGACAGGCGGCAGCGGCACGGGGCGCGAGGCGGCGACGGGACGGTGGCGTGGCGCGGCAGGGGAGGGGGCGGGGCTAGGGAACCTCGTTGAGCACCTAGAGTGCAATGAACAGTGGTAGCCTAATTTAACCTATTCTTTATAAATCTTATCCTTTAATTCCTAATTTTCCACAAATGACGTTTATATAATACTTGTGTTATTTCGATCAAAAGATTTACTCTAGATTAATGGTACCCATATTTTATTTTTATATAATTTTCTTTGAATTTAATTAGAATTAATTCTTATTCAATTGCACTAAAATTTAATTGTTACTAATATGTTCGCGATAATATTTTATTTATTTCCAACCTCACCTAATCTTTATTCCAAATTATATTTCAATTATTTATTTTGCCCGTTTAAGTTTAGGTTTTCTTCCTAATCAATTATTCTCTATTCGCGATCTATAAACTCCGAAACCAAATTCCAATGAAATGGGCGAATAAAATCGGCATGATGCAATTTATTTAAAAAGTTTTTGAAGGCCCATATTTTTAGAGTTTTGATTTTCGTTGGTCGAATTTTTAGGGTGTTACATCAAGTCGTATATCTTACGAAGAAATTGTGTGGAATGACATATCACATCATCTCGTATTCCTCAACTTCTTTTAATTTGGACCTTTTAATTACTGATAGCATAGGTTAGAACGGGAATTTAACTATTTGCCACTCTTATGACATGACAATTAACGATTTGCCACACCCTGTCAATGACATGTGGGCCCTCATGTGTCTATGACATGTGGGCCTAGTGACAAATCGTTAAGCACCATTCGTAAGAGTGGCAAATAGTTAAAAGCCCCAGGTTAGAAACACCTAGGACTGATTTATACACCGAGATATATAACTATTCAAGAAATTGTCGTGAAAAGTTCTGAAAATATTTTGTGATATGGGTTACGTTTTCAAAAGAAAAGGATATTCGCATGCCACGAAGCTTCAACTATCTTCTTCCTATCTGAAGAAAACCTCATTACAATGCTCTCTACTAGAAATAGGAAACAATCTGAACTATTTATCTTATTTCATCGAGGGTTCGGATCTATTTATACTACCAAACCCAAACCCAGTTAACGGTAGAAATGTAGAGAGGTATTATTGTAAACATGGTGTGGAGGGGTATAATTGTCATTTAGCAGTGAATAGACTTTTCTTCCTTTTTTTTTGGTTTTTTCGATGACATACGAGTGATGCTAGCGCAATGGATGTTCATAGATCAATTTACCAGGGAAAATAAACATAAATGACTAAGTAACTTCAAATCATTTTATTTGGAAATTACTATTTACCCCTAATAATACTGGTAGTATAATAGTATAAGTAGACAGTACTAGAGCATCTCTCTTGTCGATGCTGTGAAATCAACACACCCAAACTTGAGTTGAAATTCTAGAAACTGGCCGGCCTAGTCCAAAGAATCTTAGGAATTTCAACCTTGGAGTCCTGCTTTCAGGTGCTGCTGTCCACAAAATATGAAATCGAAATGAAGACCAAAATAGATTCCTCCTAATCCTAATTAAACACGCACCCGCGCACACACACCTCCAATACATTAGCTAAGAAAATATGTATTTTCTAGACCAACCAGCTTCGAACAGTTAGCTATTACTCCCTCCGTATTTTAATGTATGACACCGTTGATTTTTTGACAAACGTTTGACCTTTCGTCTTATTCAAAAAATTTATGTAATCATAATTTATTTTATTGTGATTTGATTTATCATCAAATGTTGTTTAAGCATGACATAAGTATTTTTATATTTGCATAAAAATTTTGAAAAAGACGAGTGGTCAAACGTTGATTAAAAAGTCAACGGCGTCATACATTAAAATACGGAGGGAGTACTTAATAACTAATACTGGATAGAAATCATCCTAGACATTCATGTCTTGGAAATACTGGTGAAGATGAAATCCCATCTAGTTGACTTCTAGAACACATTAGTGCTCGTGATATCGGTGAGGCTCCTACGGGGAGGAATCTTGGATTGTTCGTATCTCCTAGCACCTCCCATGCCTACTGGGTTCGGCCGGTGGAAAGAAAGAGGAAGGAGAAAAAGAACAGCAACTCCAAACATTTCGCTTGTGACGCGAACCCTGCTAGGAAAGGATGGGAGAATAGCAAGGACAAGGAAGAACTATAAATAAAGGGAGAGGTGTGATTAGACTAGGGCGTTGTGTAAATTCAGGTGGGTGGATACATATATAGCCCATGTGTGATTAGACTATGGACAATGTTAATTAGGTGCAGTCAGTTTCTCTTGTTCAGGCTGCAAGAATATAATATATAGATGAAAGTTCAGGTTAATCCACTAGTGAAGCCGGTCAGAAATGATTATTTTCCAATTTTGAGGGCTAAGTACAGTTTAGGACTTCGGAGTTTGGACAGATTCCCTAGATCTAGTATGAACAAAAAAAAATAGAAGAAATGTTGCATCTAGTACAAGAAAAATAGCAGATTTTTCATGTGCACGTATTTTGCAAGTGTGGCATCGAGGTGCTCTCTTCTCGAGCAAAAATTTTAAGCAGGTTCGAGAGATTTTGCTCCATACTCCGCAGTTCTATGTTGGGAAGAAATTATATGGGATGATAGATCCCATCATCTCATATGTTCAACATAAATACCGGATAGAAACCACATTCATATCTTCAAAATGGTGGTGCAGGCGAAATCCCACCTACTTGACTGGAAGAGCACATTGCTTGTAATGTCAGTGAGACTCCTTCGGAGCAGCATTTTCGATCGTTTGTATCTCCCGGTACTTCCTATGCCCATTGGGTTGGCTGTCTTGGCCAGTAGAAAGAAAGAGGAACAAGAAGAAGCACAACAACTCCAAACATTTGTCTTGTGACATGAATCCTATTGGCAACGGATTGGAGGATGGCAAGGAAGGACTATAAATAACTAGTGGTTTGATGAGATTAGGATGTTATATAAATTCAGGTGGGTGGATACATATAGTTCAGCTTTAAAATTCTAATAGCATAAACCCTGGGGTAAAAGAAAACAGATGCATTTGGTACAAGTTAGGTGCAGGAATGGGCATATATATGCATGGACAATGAAACCTCTTGTTCAAGCTGCAAAAATGAAGATAAAAATGCAGCCTAGTCCACTAATGAAGCGAGGTCAGAAATATAATGATCATTTTCCAGTTTTCAGGGCTAAGTCCGGTTTAGGGCTCTGGACAGAGTTATTGGGTCCATTTCGGATTTGTTAATTTCATAACCCCGATTCAAACTTCTCAGTGTTTTATGTGTGTATTCTCGTGTCTGCTGTTTCCATGTCACAAAATCGTTAGTACCTTCATTTCATTTTAACTTGTTAGGTGCAGCAACCTTTCTTCATTTAAGGGGTAATTATCTCAAGAAAGTTAATTCAGCGCACAATAAAACTTTCTCCTCTACCGTCTTCTTTTGAGAAAATTCTTCTATATATTTTCCTTTACATATTGACCTTATCCCTATTTGTGGTTGTGAAAATATCTCTACCTCTATTACGCCGTCTTATAATATTTTCTTCCTCTTGTTTATTCCTTCTTGCCCATATTATCCCTCACATGATTAGAATTTGGAAGCTAATCAAATATGAATCTTGTCCTGAACATAAAAGTGGACTATGGTTTCGTAATCATACTTTCTACATTCGTGAAACCATGCCTAAATAGACATGAATTATAATAATATTATTAGTATTTTTTATAATTAACATGCAGCATCCAATTTTTTCTTACTGAAGTGCATTCAGATACTCCTCTCGAGCAAAATTTTTTAGCACTTTTGAGAGATTTTTCTCCATAAACTCAACAGATCAAGTCATATATCTTACGAAGAAATTGTGTGGAATGACAGATCACATCATCTCGTATTCCTCAACTTCTTTTAACTTGAACCTTTTAATTACTGATAGCATAGGTTAGAAAGGACTGATTTATGCGTCGAGATATATAACTATACAAGAAATTGTCGTGAAAAGTTCTCAAAATATTTTGTGATATGGGTTACGTTTTCAAAAGCAAAGGATATTCGCATGCCACGAAGCTTTAACGTTCTTCTTCCTATCTCAAGAAAACCTCGTTACAATACTCTCTACTAGTAGTACAAAACAATCTGAACTGTTTATCTCATTTGATCAAAGGGTTTAGATCTATTTATAATACTAGCCCAATTAGCGGTAGTAGAAACGTGAAGGGGTATTATTTTAAAAAAAGGGTTTGGAGGGGTACAATTGTCATTTAGCAGTGAATAAACTTTTTTCCTTTTTTTTCGCTTTTTCAAGAAATACGAGTAGACGCTAGCGCAATGGATGATCATAAATCAATTTACCTGGGAAAATAAACATAAATGACTAAGTAACTCCTAATTATTTTATTTGTAAACTATTTTACCCCTAATAATACTAGTAGTATAATACTATAAATAGAGAGTAGCAGAGCATCTCTTGTCGAAGCTGTGAAATTAGCACACACCCAAACCTTGAATTAAAATTCTAGAAACTGGCCGGCCTAGTCTAGAGAACCTTAGGAATTTCATACCTTGGAGCCCTGCTTTTATGAAAGCAGGAGGTGCTGCTGCCCACAAAATACAAACTGATTACATCAAAATGAAGACAAAAAAATAGATTCCTCTTAATCCTAAACACGGACGCGCACACGCACACACCTCCAATACATTAGCTAAGAAATATGTATTTTATGGACCAACGAGCTTCGAGCTGCTACCTTTTACTCAACAACTTACTGGATCATCCTAGACATTCATATCTTCAAATGTTGGTGCTGACGAAAAACCACCTACTTGATTTCCAGAACACATTACTGCTCGTGATATCAGTGAGGCTCCTTTAGGGAGGAATCTTGGATTGTTCTTATCTCCTGGCACCTCCCATGCCTATTGGGTTCGGCCGGTTGAAAGAAAGAGGTTGGAGGAAAAGAACAACAACTCCAAACATTTCACTTGTGACGTGAATCCTGCTAGGGAAGGATGGGAGAATAGCAAGGAAGGACTATAAATTAAGGAAGAGGTGTGATTAGACTTTGACGTTGCATAAATCTAGATGGGTGGATACATATATAGTCCGGGTGTGATTAGACTATGGACAATGCTAGGTGCAGGCAGTTTCTCTTGTTCAGATTGCAAGAATGTATGAAGAGTGATAATCCGGTGTTTTCTACCGGTGTATTATACCACCAGTAGAAATGATCTAATCTATTCGTTATTAAGGGTGAATTAGTAATTTATCAAAATATCAATTAGGGGTAACTTTGTTTTTTATATTTTTTTCCTAGCTAGATCGATATGTGGTCATCTATTGCGCTGGCATCGCTCATATTCCATCGAAATAAGCCAAAAAAGAAGAAAAAAATATTTAGTTACTACTAAATGATGATTATATCCCTCCGCACCTATTTTATTGATAATAATACCCATCCACGTTTATATTGTAAGATCAAAATGTGTTTTGATTCTCATTCTGTGATGAACAATTGGCATCTGCGATTATTGGTTTTGATATTTGGAGATTACTGTTGAAGTGGTTTTGGAGATAATTGATTTTCAGGTGATGAACAGGGTTTGATGTTTTGTCAGGACCGGTCAGACCGGGCGGTGGTTACCGGTCAGACCAGCTTGTGTTGCGCAGTTAGACCGGCGCAGCCTGCGGTCTGACCGGTCGACTCTGTGTCGGTTTTGGTTTTGGGTTGTTTGTTTGGATATCCGTATTTGTTTCATTGTTATGGCTTCTAGATGGATACTATGCGTATGTAATACTGTTGTTTGCTACTAATGAGTCAAGTTGGGAATAGCTTGGTCTCGGAATATGGTTCCTTTGTTTGTTCTATATGTAGGTGACTCGAATGCCGGGAGAGTATTTGTGGTGATGGACCGGAAGTCGGCTTGAGGATAAGACGACGTCCGTGGTGGTCAGAGATCATGCGGGATACTTAGGCTAGAGTTGATGTACGTGGTTGATGGAGATTCCATATGGCATACGATGGAGGTATTGTGTGCGTATGGGATGCGGAGTCGAATTTGGAAGGAGTCCAAATTTGGTATGATTGGTTATGTAAAGTTTGTTTCTTGTACTAGAGGGTTTCCTAAGATGTTTAGGACTTCTAGTATGAGTTTGGTTCGTGGCTTTAGGCTGCCTACCTCGGGTATAAATAGAGGGGGAGCGTGAGGCTTCCCTGTATCGCTTTTGAGAGCAATTGAGTTGCTAGTTTAGTTAGGGTTTCGAGTTTAGTCGAGATTTTTATAAGGAGTGTTGTTGTTGCATTTTGTAAACACAGAGAAAAGCAATAAAGTTGTCATCTACTTTTAGAGTTCTTCGATTTGTATTTTATCGGGTTCGGCGGTCTAACCGGTGGCACAGGCACGGTCAGAACGGCGGCAAGGCGGCGGTCAGACCGGTAGGTGACCTGCGGTCAGACCGGCGGCGGCGACAGGAGCTGGCGATTGATCTCGGCGGTTCGACCAGTGTTACAACCTCGGTCAGATCGACGATATCCAGGCGGTCAGACCGGCACATCTACTTCAGTCAGACCGTGATCCGTCGAATTTGAGGGTAACTTTTATTTCCGCTAAAAGTTTTGCTTTTTGAGCATACCAACCATTCACCCCCCCCCCTCTGGTTGGCTTAGTTCTTGTGATTCGATCCTACATATATTACCGTTATTGGGAGTGATAGTATAAATAGATCTGAACCATTCGATCAAATGTGATCACGGTTTAGATTATTTTCTACTACCAGTTGAGAGCACCGTAGCAGGGGTCATAGATTAATCCACTAGTGAAGCCGGTCAAAAATGATTATTTTCCAGTTTTGAGGGCTAAGTATAGTTTAAGACTTAGGAGTTTGGACAGATTCCCTGGATCTAGTATGAACAAAAAATATGGAAGAAATGTTGCATCTAGTACTACAAATATAGAACTGATTTTGCATGCGCATGTATTTCGCAAGTGTGGCATCGAGGTGCTCTCTTCTCAAGCAAAACTTTTAATCAGGTTCGAGTGATTTTGCTCCATAACTTTTACTCCGCAAGTTCTATCTTGGGAAGAAATGATGTGGAATGATAGATCGCATCATCTCATATGTCTCAACATCATTTTGCAGTTTTGATGACTTATATTGCATAAATTAGAAACACACCTAGGACTGATTTGTATGTCAAGATTTAAAACAACAGCAAACTCTCATGAAATTTTTTAAAAATATTTGTGATATAGATTACGTTCTCAAAAGCTAATTACTTTGAAGGAAACGTTTGTCATTGCACTAGTGAGTACAAGCGCTGTGCACTCGGTTCAAACGCTAGGGATATTCGCGGTGACATGCCAAAAGTCTTCAATGATCTTCCCAAATCTTAAGAGCAACTCTAGTCGAGGTTATGAAATCGATACACCCAAACCTTGAATTGGAATCCTAGGAACTGTCGCAGTGAGAAAGAACCTTTGGATATCTTCAATATTTTTTCTTAGAGAAAAGTCCGTATACCCTGTTTTTTTGAAAGAAAAAAAAAAAGACAAGCTGAGAAGTTCCTTCGGCAAGACTAGCCTACAAGATACAAATTGATTACATCAAAATAAAGACTAGAATTCCTTGCAAAGCTAGATACTAAGACACACTTCCAAGACATAACCTCATAAAATTGTCTTTTTCTAAACCAATGCCCTTCAGTGAACAACTATCACTGCACAACTGATACTGACAGAAACGACACTAAACATTTGATGCAGCAACGGGGGTTCCTGATCTTTCGATGAGGAGAGGATAAACTTCGATTTGGGGGAGGACACGACGTTGGCGGTCTGACTACAACTACCACAGGGGTGCTGCGCCTTAGCAACCGGTACACCGACTCCACGTTGTTGTTGTTCTTGCCGTGCCAAGAACAACCTTGAACCTGCAAGCAATCGAAGAACAAGCAAGAACAAGTTGACAAGGAAACAGCTCACAGCACTTATCAAATGATGAAACTGAAACAAACCAAAATGGGGTTCTGAATACAAGTATCCGGGTACTCTAGCCGACACACGCGAGTACAAGGAAGTAGCTGCAGCTAAACTTACATCCAAACAAAACCCAAGGTGCAAAATGATGGCTGCTAGGAGTTTATATAGGTGGAGGAATGACCAGGAGAGGAGGTGGGAGCAAACCCTAGCTTTTGTGGACCCCTAATGGACTGTAAAGATATAAGGCCCAAGCCCAAGTTTCTGATGTGAAGAACTATTTTCGTCATTCTGAGCAGCCTGGGTCAAATTTGATGGTGAGGCCACACATAGCTGAAAGTAGACGACGAGATCTTTCCAACAAGTACTCATTTGCACTGTTTGCCCTCCGGAGTAAAGAGCATTGACTTCATCAAATCAGCACTGCTAGTGCTGCTTGCGATATGGTTCCTCTCCCATATTCCTAACAACAAGTAGATCACAACAACCACTTAGTAGCACCCAATTCTAAGAAGAACTTGTATGATTAGCTAGGAATGATTTTACCTAATAATTAAGTTCACGAGCTCGAGCTCTAGTCATTGGTCCTTGCTGTGCAATAGGCATGGTTGTATCGTTGGAAGGGATGTCCTCATCATCCTCCCCTTCTTGCATTTGAGTCGTCCTCGACTCTAACACATCTTCTTCTCCCAAATATGGCTTTAAATCCGCAATGTTAAATGTGGGGCTAACCCCAAAATCTGCAGGCAGCTCAAGCTTGTATGCGTTATCATTAATTTTTTGTAGCACTTTGAAAGGACCATCAGCTCTAGGTAGCAACTTAGATTTTCTCAAATGAGGGAACCTATCCTTTCTCAAATGCAACCAAACCAAATCACCAGGTTCAAAAGTAACATGTTTCTTTCCTTTGCTCCCAGCAAGTTTATACTTAATATTCATGCGCTCTATGTTCTCCTTAGTGCTCTCATGTAGTTTTAACATCAATTCAGCGCGCTGATGCGTTTTGCATCAAAGTTCACTCTCTCTAAAGTTGGGAGGGGCAACAGATGAATTGGAGCACGGGGCAGAAGGCCATAAAGAATCTCAAAAGGGCACTTCTTAGTACTAGAATATTGTGAATGATTATAAGCAAACTCAACATGAGGCAAACATTCTTCCCACATTTTAATATTCTTTTTCAAAACAGCCCTAAGCATTGTAGATAATGTTCTATTCACAACCTCAGTTGTCCATCAGTTTGCGGGTGACATGTAGTAGAAAATAAAATTTTAGTCCCCAACTTAGCCCACAAGGTTCTCCAAAAATGACAAAGGAATTTTGTATCACGATCAGAAACTATGGTGTTTGGCACTCCATGCAAGCGAACAATCTCACGAAAGAACAAATCAACAACATGTGTAGCATCATCACTCTTATGACAAGGTATGAAATATACCATCTTAGAAAATCTATGTACAACAACAAAGATACTATCCCTCCCCTTCTTTGTTCTAGGCAGCCCTAAAACAAAGTCCATAGAAATATCCTCACAAGGTACACTAGGAACAGGCAAAGGCATATACAAACCATGAGGGTTAAGGCGTGACTTAGCTTTTTGGCATGCTGTGCAGCGAGCAACGAACCTCCCCACGTCTCTCCTCATCTTGGGCCAAAAGAAATGGTCAGCAAGGATATCCTCCGTCTTCTTCACACTGAAGTGTCCCATCAGCCCTCCACCATGCGCTTCCTGCAATAATAGCATACGCACAGAGCTAGCTGGAATGCATAACTTATTAGCTCTAAACACAAAACCGTTGGTAAGAACGAATTTGTTCCAAGTCTTTCCCTCCTTGCAATTCAACAACACATCTTTAAAGTCATCATTGTGCGCATATTGCTCTTTTCTTGTTTCCAAGCCAAAAATTTTGAAGTCAAGTTGGGATAGCATTGTGTAACGCCTAGACAAAGCATCAGCAATGACATTTTCTTTTCCCTTCTTATGTTTGATGACATATGGAAAAGATTCAATAAATTCAACCCATTTAGCATGCCTACGGTTAAGTTTTGCTTGACTTCGAATGTGTGTCAAAGATTCATGATCAGTGTATAACAAATTCTTTGGGCCATAAATAATGCTGCCATGTTTCCAAAGTTCGCACTAGATCAAACAATTCCTTATCATAAGTAGAATAATTCAAACTAAGCCCACTCAATTTCTCGCTAAAATATGCTACAGGTTTGCCTTCTTGTAACAACACACCACCCAATCCAATCCCACTAGCATCACATTCAAGCTCAAAAGTTTTGTTGAAATCAGGAAGTTGGAGTAAAGGTAAGTGTGTTAACTTATCTTTCAAAGTGTCGAATGTATTCCTTTGTGCTGCAGCCCAAGTGAATGTCACATTTCTCTTGGTAAGCTCATGTAGTGGGGCTGCAATGGTGCTAAAATCCTTTACAAAGCGGCGGTAGAACCCAGCAAGTCCTAGAAAGCTTCTCACTTGTGTGATTGTTGTTGGAACCGGCCAGCTATGTATGGCTTCAACCTTGGCTTGACCTACTTCAATTCCCTGCGGAGTCACAACATAGCCAAAAAAACAGACTTGATCTGTGCAAAATGTGCACTTCTCAAGGTTACCAAATAAACGTGCATCACGTAGAGCATCAAAGACAGTACGCAAATGACCATGATGATCCTCTATTGATCTGCTATATATGAGAATGTCATCAAAATATACCACCACAAATCTGCGAAAGAAAGCACGTAAAACTTCATTCATTAATCTCATGAAAGTACTGGGTGCATTAGTGAGACCAAAGGGCATGACTAACCACTCATATAGGCCGAATTTAGTTTTAAAAGTTGTTTTCCATTCATCTCCTAACTTCATGTGAATCTGGTGGTAACCACTACGCAAATCAATTTTAGAGAACACAAGTGAACCACTCAATTCATCAAGCATAACATCTAGCCTAGGGATAGAATGGCGATATCTCATTGTGATGTTGTTAATTGCTCTACAATCCACACACATGCGCCATGAGTCATCTTTCTTAGGAACTAAAAGCATGGGGACAGCACAAGGACTAAGAGACTCACGCACATACCCCTTGTCGAGTAACTCTTGCACTTGACGTTGAATCTCCTTTGTTTCCTCTGAGTTGGTCCTATATGGCGCATGGTTTGGCAAAGAGGCCCCAGGAATGAGGTCAATTTGGTGCTCAATCCCTCAAATTGGTGGCAGCCCCGGTGGAACCTCCTTTGGGAAAATATAAGCATACTCCTACAAAAGATTAGTGATCGGAGGAGGCAAAGAAATAGGAGTTTCCTCAATTGGAAATAAAGTTTCTTTTCAAATCAAAGCATAGCAAACAATAGTGTCAGTGTCAACTTCATCCAAATCTGATTTTGTTGCAATGAAACAAGATCCCTTCAGCTTAATCTCATTTTTATTATTTTGAACAGAGTTGGTGGATTTCTTCTTATGCTTCTCAAGTTCATTAGCCGCAATAAGATGCTCACTCCTAGTATGCTCTTGATTTTTTTGTTTGCTAGCTCTAGCAAGTTCATCCTTTAAAATAACTTCAGGAGACATAGGATGTAACACAAGTTTTTTTCATTATGCACAAAGGAGTATTGATTGGATTTGCCAAAGTGTAAAGAATCTTTATCGAACTGCCATGGCCTACCTAATAACATAGAACATGCTTGCATAGGCACAACATCACAGTTGATTGAATCATGATAAGAACCAATGGCAAAATGTACTCTTACCAATCGTGTTACCTTTACCTTGCCGCTACTATTAAGCTATTGAATATAGTAGGGCTGCGGATGTGGCTATGTGCTCAATGCAAGTTTCTCCACCATTTCAACACTAGCCAAACTATTGCAGCTTCCTCCATCTATGATCATGCAGCAAGAGCGTTCCTTGATCACACACTTGGTTTGAAACAAGGTGTGGCGCTGATTCTGTTTAGCCCTTTCCATTTGTGCGCTTAGCACTCGCTGCATCACGAGGCTCTCATAGTGCTCTGCAGCTTCGGCCCCAATGTGTTCCTCATCTTGGTGGGGCGCGTCACCTTCCCCTGCATTGTTAGTTGCAAGCAAAGCATAGGTTTCTTCATCTAAATCACTAGCGGAGGAGTACCCATCATCAGCTCTCACGATCATTACACGAGTGCTTGGGCAGTCCTTGCGCACGTGACCAAAGCCCTTGCAACGTATGCACTGAATATCTCTTGTCCTTCCTAATGCTGCCACTGATGATGAGATCTTGGAAGGTGTAGCAGCAACCCCTCTTGTTGGTTCAGTCGGGCATGGTGTAGAGTTTGTTGTAGAGGGACACAACTTGTTGCTTGAGGACGATGGTGCTGCTGCTCGAGTTGACGATGCAACAACATTGGAAGGTGTCTAAGAGCTAGCACGACCTGCAAAAATGTTAGTCTTGAAGCTCGCTTTTCGTCCCTGCACTTCCCTTTCAACTTTACAAGCTAGATGAAACAAACGATTAATTGAATTATATTCTTTGTAGGCTAGAATGTCCTGAATTTCTCGGTTCAGCCCATCCATGAATCTAGGCATACCAGCATCATCATTTTCCACCAATCCACAACGAAGCATTCCTGTTTGCAAAGCTTAATAATACTCTTCTACATATTTGTTTCCCTGTCTAAGTTGTTGCAATTTATGCATCAAATCACATGCATGATATGAAGGAACAAATCTAGCTTGCATGACTCTTTTCATTGCATCCCAGGTTTGGGGAGTGTTATTTGGATTGGAACGAACAAATTCACTCCACCAAATGGATGCAAAATCAGTGGACTCACTAGTAGCATCCCTAACACGTTTATTCTCAGGAAAATCATGGCAAGAAAATTTCTGATCAATGGCTAACTCCCAAGTAAGATATGCATCAGGGTCATATATTCCATCAAAGCAAGCAATGGTAAACTTGATCTTACCTAAAGAATCGTCATTATCACGTACCTCCCGCCGTGGTGGAGCGCCCATGCCATGGCGCTGCCGGCGCTATTGTCGTTGTGGACGACCAAGTACCTCCTCATCATGCTCGGTGTCAGCAGCGTACTCCAGTTCTTCCCTTGCTGCAATGCTACTATTAACATCATGGCCAATGTGGTTGCACCTAGCCGATCCATCATGACCATCTTGGCCCATTCTCTCCAACATATTCAAGATATCTACAAGAGAAGTGTTCACAGCCACAAGGGACCTCTCCAATGAGGAAATCTTGGAGTTGGTGTTAATTTGCGCAGCCTCCAATTGACCAAGGCGATCATTGGCGACCCTAACATCCTCATCAAGGCCTTCAGCATGCTCCCTCACTTGGCGCTCAAAATGTTGTATGATGCCCCTTGTACGTGGTGAATGTTGAGGGTGCTCCCCTGATCCTCCTGTCATGGTTAATAGGAAGAAACAATTCACAAGAAATATGTCCTATCAACTATTGGAGCTAGGTGTTGTCCATCTCCATTTCTACCAAACTTGTGCAAACGAGTTCTTACATGTTCCTTCTTTGCTATGTAAAAGGCGTTGGCAACCAGCAAGAACAGCAACAATGGTTAGTAGTACCGGAGCCGACAACAAGCACGATCCTGTGATGTAGTAGATAAAAATTTGTGGAGCTATAGGTGGCTGCAAGTAATGTCGAGGTGCAGCTAGAACTACATTAATCGAAGCAAGTTGAATAATCGCACAACGATGGTATTGTGCTGGTCCTAGGTAATACCCTGTTAGAGACGCGAACCTACCCACAAGCGTAGCCACTCAAAATTTGCACCAAAAGAACACAAGGAAAACAACAGCAACAACTTCTCTATTTTTTTTCTTCTCCTCCTTTTTTTTCACTTCTGATTTTTTTTCCTTTTTCTTCTTCCTTCTTTTTCCTTTTTATGTAAACTAGTTCAAAGCTGAAAATTTTTCCCAATAAATTTCGAAATTACTCAAAACAACAGGAATAACTTCTCTTTTCATTCAGCCAACATGTCAACACAATGGAGTAATGATGGGCTGGTTGGAGTTACTTGGTTCAGCCAACAAGTCAAAAGTGAGAGCACATAAATACTTTCTTGGGAAGGGCTGATTCACTTCACAAAGTTGCAAAAGGGTTGGCTATTGGAGGAGGCAGCAATAAATGCATTTGGGCGTGGCTGATGTGGTGATGAGGGTGCTGCTGGTTGTGGTGGGCGAAATTTGGTGGGGTTGAAGGTGGATTTCGTGGTGAATATGGTGGTGATTGTGGCAGCGTGATGAAGAAAAATAAAGTGATGGTGGAAGTGTTTGTGGTGACGAAATCGTGAGTAGAACCCAAAACTCTAAAGGACTAAACTACTACAACCAGCAACTCAACCAATTGATGCAATCGAAAACTCAGCAAGCAAAGACTAAGTAGAACAGCAAAGGCTTAACTTGTTTTGGTGATTTCGGATCTGACCTATGTTGTGGTATTTATGGACTCTAGGTAAAAACAAAAAAGTGATAAAATCTCTCACCGAGCAACTTGAGCTCTGATACCACTTGATGCAGCAACAGGGGTTCCCAATCTTTCGATGAGAGGAGGATAAACTTCGATTTGGGGGAGGACATGGCGTTGGCGGTCCGACTACAACTACCACAGGGGTGCTGCGCCTTAGTAACCGGTACACCGACTCCACGTTGTTGCTGTTCTTGCCGTGCCAAGAACAACCTTGAACCTGCAAGCAATCGAAGAACAAGTAAGAACAAGTTGACAAGGAAACAGCTCACGGCACTTGTCAAATGATGAAACTGAAACAAACCAAAATGGGGTTCTGAATACAAGTATCCGGGTGGTCTAGCCGACACACGCGAGTACAAGGAAGTAGCTGCAGCTAAACTTACATCCAAACAAAACCCAAAGTGCAAAATGGTGGCCGCTAGGAGTTTATATAGGTGGAGGAATGACCAGGAGAGGAGGTGGGAGCAAACCCTAGGTTTTGTGGACCCGTAATGGGCTATAAAGATACAAGGCCCAAGCCCAAGTTTCTGATGTGTAGAACTATTTTCGTTATTCTGAGCAGCCTGGGTCAAATTTGATGGTGAGGCCACACATAGCTGAAAATAGACGACGAGATCTTTCCAACAAGTACTCATTTGCACTGTTTGCCCTCCGGAGTGAAGAGCATTGACTTCATCAAATCAGCACTGCTAGTGCTGCTTGCGATCTGGTTCCTCTCCCATATTCCTAACAACAAGTAGATTACAACAACCATTTAGTAGCACCCAATTCTGAGTAGAACTTGTATGATTAGTTAGGAATGACTTTACCTCATAATTAAGTTCACGAGCTCGAGCTCTAGTCATTGGTCCTTGCTATGCAATAGGCATGGTTGTATCGTTGGAAGGGATGTCCTCATCAACATTTCATATCTTCGTAATGCTCTCCTCCAGGCCAATTGAGGCGTACTCTTTGTAAGGACACTGACGGCAAGCTATGTATGTGATGCAAGGCTCCTTTGGGGTAAAATTTTGGAGCCTTCCTATTTCCTGGCACCTCCCATGCCCTTGGGCCAAAGAAGTGTGTTTGCCTGTGGTCATCTCAACCATAGGGAGAAGAAAAGAGGAGAAAGCACAGCAACTCTAAACATTGATCTCTTTGTGTTTTGATATTATGAATAGTGACGGATGGGAGGATAGCAAGGAAGGGATGTAAATAAATAAAGAGGTGAGATGAGACTAGAGCACGGTGTGTGAATTCGGGTAGTTGGCTATATATTTCAGGATAAAAATTTCAATCACTACTAGAATGCACAAAGCCACCTTGGGCTAAAACCTCTAGGGAATACAACAAAAACTCTACGGGATGATGTTTTCCTTGAGTTTAACTAACCCTAAGCATCAGTTTTGAAGAAAACTTATACACAAACCATGAAAATCATGCATATGGTACAGGGTGCATATGGACTATTGAACAAGGTTATATTAGGTGCATGTATTTCCTATTGTTCAGGCTGCAAGAATGTAGCAGAAAGTTCAGGCTAGTCCCCTACTGAAGCAAAATCCTAGGTCAGAAATAATAATTTTCCAGTTTTGTGGGCTAAGTTCAGTTACTTTTTGGATAGGGTTTGATTCACACGAAGTCCAATTTTTTTCTTCTGTTTTCAAAATTTCCTACTCCCTCTGTTTCACAATGTAATTCATTCTAACATTTCCCGCATTCATATTGATGTTAATGAATCTAGATCCCTCTATTTTCATAATGTAAGTCATTCTAGCATTTCCTACATTCATATTGATGTTAATGAATCTAGATAGATATATATGTCTAGATTCATTAACATCAATCTGAATGTGGGAAATGCTAGAATGGCTTACATTGTGAAACGGAGGGAGTAGTTTTAACCTTTTGACTTATTTATTGATATAACGAATTGATTGACAGATTTATAGTTTTTTTTTTTGAAATCATAGGGGATAATTCTAAAGACACGTTTCTATGTTCTTACACAATTAAACTGCCATATTTAAATTTTAGGTGTGTGACATAGAAACGTGCCTTCAGAGTTATCCCCTACGATTTCAAAAAAAAACTATAAATTTGTCAATCAATTCGTTATATCAATAAATCAGTCAAAAAGGTTAAAACTACTCCCTCCATTTCACAACGAAAGTCATTCTAACATTTCCCACATTCATATTGATATTAGTGAATCTAGATAAATATATATGCCTAGATTCATTAACATCACTATGAATGTGTTAACATCACTATGAATGTAGGGAATGCTAAAATGACTTACATTGTGAAAATAGAGGGAGTATTTCTCTTATAAGAAAAACTTTTTTATTTAAATTTTGTCTTCTTTAAGTTGTCTCTTTCTCGAATTTGTTTCAAGCTCCGCCACTGATACTGCCCTGTATGGCTAGTATTTTTTTTCCGTCCAGTTTCTTTTTTTTGAACCTTTCGTTCTATGAGGTGCAAATAGGGGTAAATAGGAAGCTCATGGCTCGTTAGCTCGCTCGGCTCGTGACAGGCTCGGCTCAACTCGTTTGAATTTCCTAACGATAACGAGCCAGCTCGATAGTGTCTACTTGTCTTGGGCTTGGGCCTTTTTATTGTATTGGGCTTTTGGGCTGTCTTATGGAGTCCTAGCTCGTTAAGGCTCACGACAAAAGGGCCAATACAACAAAAAGGCCCAAGCCAACGACAACTAGACACTGTGCAACTGCAAACCCTAGTCCTCTCGTGAGTCTCGTCTCCTCACTCCTCAATTCCCCACCCGAGACCTAACGTGGCAATGCCGCTCAGCCTCTCCCCCAGCGCCCGCCGCCGCCGGTCTCCGCCTCTCCCCCAGAGCCCGTCGCCGCCGCCGCCGCTGCTCGCCAGCCCCCAGCACCCGACGCTGCCGGTGAGCTCGAGCTCGTCTCCTCCTCGTGGTTCAACCGTGAGCCGTCCAAGTACCGACAAAGCTGCGGAGGTCGAGTTCATCCCCTCCACCATTGAGCTCCTCCTCATGGTCGCCAGCGAGCTCGAGCTCGTTTCCTCCGCCGTCAAGTTCCTCCCCTGGTTGGCCGGTGAGGTTGAGCTGCTTACCATGCTCGTCGGCTACGTCTCTTGCCCCCTAGCTCGCGAGGTTAACGAGCTAGCTCGAGCTTGTTGACGAGCCAAGCCGAGCTAGCTCTAACGAGCCAGACCGAGCCGAGCCGAGCCAAGCCAACTCAACATCCACCCCTAGGTGCAAACGACATAGCTTCCTTATTTTCTTTTTTTTTTAGAATTACACAGTACAACACAGATCCATAGTAGGTAATAGAACTATAGAATTGGGAAGAAAATTTGGTAGGGCAGCTGTCCTATGCTCGTCTAAACTCTGAAAGACTTTGCTTCATCGCGTGACACCTATCCACATGAATCTTGTAGCAGCAAGTCTCTTCTCCACTCCCCAGCAGTTATCCCTTCTTTTCAATCTCCCATAGTCCCATCTACCTACTGTCAAAATTTTGACAATTTAACCCTTTACAAAAACTTATTACAAGAATAAACCATGTCAAAAACTTATTTTAAAAATAAATCGCGACCTCAGCGTCTATTAGAATTGGTGCTGAGATTTAACATCTCGACGCCACTGATTTTGGCGCTAACCTCCGTTCGAGGTGGCATGTATTAGCCACATCATCAAGGGTCACCGCCATTCTCATTGGCACTAACCTCTGCAAGGGTAAAAGACTGTAATGGAGATTCCTACTTTGAATGTACTATTAGTGTAGTAGCTGCTGTGATTTTTCGCACTTGGTCTTGGATTCGAAGACTTTAGCATGCATATTTTTTGAGCATAAAACGGTTAGTAGGGAAAAATGTAAAAAAGAAGTTACATGCATGGGTTTAAACCTTGGACCTTTACTTTGAAGGAAACAACCTCAACCACTAAGCTATCACACATTCTCAGTTGGATAAAGAGAGGTTAAACTTTTAACTAATATAGAGGTTAGCGTCAATGAAAATGGCGCTGACCCCAGATAGTGTGGCTAATACATGTCACCTTGGACGGAAGTTAGCGCCAAAAGTTGTGGCGCTGAGATGTTGGATCTCAGCGCCAATTCCGATGGCGCTGAGGTTGCGGTTCATTTTTGAAATAAGTTTTGAACACGGTTTATTTTTTTAATAAAGGGTCAAATTGTTAAAATTTTGGTACCTACTGCCAGGGTTTTAAATTTCAAAATTGGTATATTTCTGTCAAAGTGGCACCGAAATTACATCAAATTTTTTGGCTGAAATTATTTGAATTTTTGAATGAATTTGAATAAAATTTGATCAAATTCACAAAAAATTGCAAAAAACTAAAAATTTCCGGCGAGATATGAGCTTGCTGGTGGGAAGCGAAATTACTGCCTACTACTCAAAGTCAAAATTTGAAGCAGTTTGACTTTGACCAAAGTCAAAACATTTTATAACCTGAAACAGAGGTAGTAGCTATTATCTCAAAGTTCTGTTTCATTGCAAATTCATTGACCAACGACAATTGCGTATCTTACTCTGCATATTGTGAGCATTGCATGTCAATCTCGGGAATAAGTATGATGGGTGCGGTGGGAGGCTTCCATCTCTACGCTGCTATAGGTTATCCACTCGTGACCTTTTCTGCGGCTGGATATGCTGGACGCAATCCGCAGTGCGCTAGATGCCTCGTCGAGTCACCGGGTAGGACTCAGGGTTCGATATTCCGGAATGAAATTTTGAAAAATTCAGTCATTTCGGACCCCCTAATTTGATATTATTTTGGTCAAAATTTTTATTTTTTTAAATTTGGTAATATTTTGTTCAAATTTGATCAATATTTGTTCAAAATTTCGATATATCGGTGACCTCCGATACAATCAGGCAAATCAAAAAATAAAACCTGGTAGGACTTAGGAGGAAGAAGAAAGGTGATGGCAGAGGGCAGGAGAAAGAAGAAAGGGGATGAAAGAGACTTGCTGCTAAGAGATTCGTGCGGAGAAGCGAAATCTTTCAGATGAGCATAGGAGTTAGGACGGCCCACTAGTACAGAGCCTTCCATCTGTGACGGCCTCTAACATGCTTGAAATTAGCGGCCCTCACAAGGAAGTCATCTCAATCGGACCAAAAAAGCGCCCGATTGAGATACTCCATGACGGGCATCAACTTGGGGCCCGATTGAGATATGGAATGTTATCTCAATCGGGCCTAAACTACGACCCGTCACTGATATGTGTCATCCGTGATGAGCCTGAGTTTTATGCTCATCTAACATGTCTGTGCGACCATATCTCAACAACTAGGCCCATCACAGATGACTCATCCGTGGCGGGCTCTATACTAATGCTCGATTGAGATGACTTAGTATTTTTCCATTTTTCGTATGAAATATTTATATTTGTGAGTTGACATGTAGCAAAATAATTAACTGCAGTATAATAATTCATTTTATTAGTCAAAATATTTTTTCAGGTAGTAAATGATTTCAAATGGAAAAATTGTCAACAACAAAGTTGTATAACTTATCAATATTTAATTTTTTTATTTTCGTCATTTTTCTATATAACCTTTTTTTAATAGTTTGAATTTGAATTTGAAAAATATAACAAATTCAAACAATATTTTCAAATAATAAATGATTTCAAATGGAAAACTCATCAACAACAAAATTGTATAACTCATCAAGTTCTATAACTTTTATTTTGGTCATTTTTCTATATAACTTTTTTGAACAGTTTGAATTTGAATTTAAAAATATGATAACTTCAAAACAACATTTTCAAATACTAAATGATTTCAACTAAAAAAGTCATCAACAACAAAGTTGTATAACTCATCAAGATCTATAACTTTTATTTTGATCATTTTTCTATATAACTTTTTTTGAACAGTTTGAATTTGAATTTGAAAATATGATAACCTCAAACAACATTTTCAAATACTAAAAGATTTCAACTAAAAAAGTCATCAACAACAAAGTTATATAACTCATCAAGATCTATAACTTTTATTTTTGTTATTTCTTCATCTGACAAAGTGTTAGTAATATTGTTCACAAAATTGACATATCTGTGATATAGTTTATAAAACCAGATGAGAGGTATGTGAATTTTATGAACAATGTTACTATCACTTTGTCGGATGAAGAAATAACCAAAATAAAAGTTATAGATCTTGATGAGTTATACAACTTTGTTGGTCATGACTTTTTCAGTTGAAATCATTTTGTATTTGAAATTGTTGTTTGAACTTGTTATATTTTCAAATTCAAATTCAAACTGTTCAATAAATGTTATATAGAGAAATGACCAAAATAAAAGTTGTAAATCTTGATAAGTTATACAACTTTGTTCTTGATAACTTTTCTATTTGAAATCATATAGTATTGGAAAATATTGTTTGAAGTTGTCATATTTTCAAATTCAAATTCAAACTATTCAAAAAATGTTATATAGAAAAATGACCAAAATAAAAGTTATAAATCTTGATAAGTTATACAACTTTATTGTTGTCAATTTTTCCATTTGAAATCATTTAGGACCCCGAAAAACTATTTGATTTTCTTATATTTTAAAATCCAAATTTTATATAGTTCAATCGAACCCGGATGGAGAAATGACCAAAATAAAGTTGGTAGATCTCAATGAGTTCTACAACTTTAGTTTTGACAGTTTTTTCATATGAGTTCATTTAGTATCATAAAATTCAATTCGAAATTTATTTTTTCCTAGAAGTCTGATTTGCCTCCTCATCATGTTAATATTTGCTAAATATATATTTGATCCAATTAACTCGGTTTTGCTAGTGAAATATGTGAATGGATGTGATATATGTGATCAAAATAGATGTTATGTGAATGTGGTTGTGTTAAATATATTGATGGTTGTGTATGTGAATGAATGTACAACTTCTTCTCTGATTCTAAAAAACTCTAAAGTTAAGCGTGCTTAGGGTGGAGCAATTTCAGGATGGGTGACCGATCGAGCAATTTCAGGATGGGTGACTGATCGGGAAATTCTTCCCGGGTGTAGAAAAGACCGGCCCGCGGGCGTGCCTAGCAAAGGCATGAGGCTAACCAAAAACAAAATTTATATTTTTCTGGATTATACTCATCCGTGACGGGCTATAGTTTATGCCCGATTGAGATGAGAGTCATCCGTGACGGGCTATAGTTTGGGCCTATTAGAGATGAGAGACATCCGTGACGGGCTATAGTGTTGGCCCGATTGAGATGTGTGTCATCCGTGATGGCCAGATGCCCGATTGTGTAGAAAAGACCGACCCGCGGGCGTGCCTAGCAAAGGCATGAGGCTAACAAAAACAAAATTTATTTTTTTCTGGATTATACTCATCCGTGACGGGCTATAGTTTAGTCCCGATTGAGATGAGAGTCATCCGTGACGGGCTATAGTTTGGGCCCATTAGAGATGAGAGTCATCCATGAAGGGCTATAGTGTTGGCCCGATTGAGATGTGTGTCATCTGTATGGCCGGATGCCCGATTGAGATATTTTCTCACATCAGTGACCTTTGCTTTGTGACTGGAGCGCTACCCGATAAAGATGAGGCTTTAGGCCCGTTACAGATGACCGGATGTCGCGCCCAGAAATTCCCGTATAGAATTCCAAGCAGAATGTGCATTAAAATCCCCATCCAGGACCGGCCGGGGTACACAAACGACAAAGTTGACATACAGATCCACGTCTTACAAACATTATAAAAGTCTTACATAAATGCAGAGGAGAAACAAAAGATAACTGGAGCTAAGCCTTGACTTGATCTGCAGCGGGAACACCACTCCACAGGCATCCTCGACGGCACGGATGAAGCCTACTCCTCGGAAAAGCCACCATCTGACGCATACTCAAATTCTGGGGTTTGGGGAAAATGGAGCAAGACTGAGTACTACCCACTGTACTCAGCAAATCATACCGGAATAGGGGTATGATGCAGGGAATTATCAAGGGATAGCTATAATGGTTCATTTGCATAAAGCGGGCATTTATAAACAGAAGTTGAAAGCAGTAAAACCATTGTAATAATTAATCAATATTAATCATCCACTGTCCAACGCTATACCATGTTGCAACAGGCCCAACCATCCACCTATACTATTCAATTCCATTAGACTAGTCTAGGGTGAATCTAATCACGGTGAATCTGGTTGACCACCCATAACCGCGGGCACGGCTATTCGAATAGTTTTACTCTGATCAGAGGTGTACAACTGTACCCACAAGACACAACCCCACGACACGTTTCCGTGCGCCGACATGCCACCACGACATACCGGAAAGAGGCCGTGACAGGACCCTTCGCATAACCCCCTCTAACCAAGCACACCACACCTCAGGTTTCACCCCCACTCCTCGCAAGGCAGCGGGCAGTCCCCTCTCGTGCCTGGGTGAATCCAGAAGCCGCATAGGCCGTCGCAGGGCCCATCCAAACTCCATCATGCCCACCCTTGCCTGGATGCGTCGGCTAGAGGAAAGCTACACTACAAGCCCAGCCGTTGCCCACGCTGGCTTGTGGTAAGTACGAGGAATTCTTCCAGGGTTTCCCGCGAACCGGTCCTTAATTGCCATGGGCGCGACCATCAAAACCATGCACCCACGGCCCACCATTTAATATAATTTAATTAACCAACACCGGAGTGGTGAGCATTAACCAACATCATTCCTAGAATCTAATATCTATGCATTAATGTAGTTTTGCCATTGTGTGCTAGTTGAACTAAGCAAAGCTAAGCATTCCCTAGTCCAATCTCTAGTCATGTTATATCCCAAGCTAACAAAGGAACATGGTACAAGATAGCCTGGTTATAATAGTAGGTAAACTTCCCATAGTGATATGATAAAACAATGCAGTATTTGAAGGAAAACAATGGAGCATTTGCAATATAGGATCAACATGTTCAAGTGACAAGCATGACTTGCCTTGCTCTGCAGCTGGAGGAACTTCGGCGACTATTTCAAGGTATACCGGAGCGTCGGGAGAGCCGGAATCTAAGCGACATACAAGGCAAACAATACAAACAAGCTATAAGACTACTAAAACAGGGAACAAAACCATTTTTAATGACTTCTACACATTTTTCTTGATTTACTGAGACTTGAATGGGCTTAAACAGAGCTCGGATGAATTAGTTATGAATTTTAGAAGATTCACTGTGTTTTTACTATAAAGAGAAAAATCCTTAATTGATTTATTGCGCAATAAATAAATCCCGGGGAGAGAGAGGGGGCGGCGTCGACATGCGGGCCCCATATGGCAGTGACCCGAGGAGGGCGGTCCACGGCGGACTGGGTCCACGGAACGGGGGGGGGGGGGGAAGCGGCACACCACGTGGTGCACACGTGGCAGCCACGCGGCAGCCGAACCGACGGCCCTGATCTACCCAAGGGTAGATCAGACGGCGGGGGTGGCTCACGGCTGGCGCGCGCGGGCACGGCTCAAGCTGGCCCGGCGGCCATGGCGCGCGGCGGCGACCGGCCGGCGGTGGAGAGCAGCGGCGTCGCGGTGGTGCGGGAGAGAGAGAGAGAGGAAGTGGAGGAGGGACCTCACTGACGACGACCGACGACGGCGAGCGATGGAGAGCGGCGGCGACGGCGGGACGATCTCCGGAACCACCTAGCGAACACGGTGGAAAGGGTTAGAGAGGGAGAAAGAATTGGAAGAGGACGAGGACGTCGGCCGAAGGCGGCGGCCATGGCGGTGCTCACCGGTGAACGGCGCGGAGTGGGTTCCAGCGGCGGAATCCGACGGAAAAAGGGTGGACGGGGTGGCCTGCACTACGGCGAACGTGGCGGCGTCATCGGCGCGGCGGCTAGCGGCGACCGGAGCGGTGGCGGCGGCGGCGAAGAGGAGGGTGACGGCGCTAGGGCGTTAGAGGGCACGGGAGGGCTCGGCGAGATGTGGAAAAAGAGAGAGGGGGTGGCGGTGGAGCTTAAATAGAGGAGGGGGAGCCCGGACGTGGCCGGTAGAGGCGGGAATCGCCGGCCGACGTGGGGGAGTGGGGGAGGAGAGAGAGGCGGGATTCGAATTTCGAATCCCGGCCGTCTCGGGCGCGGGCGCGGGCGAGACGGAGGGGGAGTGGGGGCGGGGGACGCGGCGCATGCGCGGGCGTGGCCGACGTGGCCCAGAGGAGGCGGTTGCGGGCGCGGCGGCGCCGGCTGGAGGAAGGGGACGGGCCCGACAGGTGGGCCCTACCTATCGGCGACCCCGGGAGAGAGGAGGGAGGCGGCCTGCTCGGCTGGGCCTCGGCCTGTCGGCCGGCTCAGCGGGAAGAACGGGGAAAAAGAGGGAATGGGCCGGCGGCCCAATTGAAAGAAAAAAAGAAAAGAAAAAGGAAAAAGAAGGAAAATGGATTTTCCTGGGATTAAATATTGCTTGTGCTCAATTTTAATTGGTTAAAATTATTTCTAGAGCTCTGAAAATTTCACTAAAAATCTTGTTAGCGTATTTCGACATGTAGAACTCAAGAAAAATTCCACATGCCAAATCCGATTATTATTTGCATTAATTTATTAGGGTTTTCTCTTGCTTTTACACCGATATTTTCTCTGGTGGATTATAAATTTAATTTAGGCTTGGGAAAGAACTTCAGGGTGTGACACCGGACCTGTTCTAGTGGCCGTCCTACCAAATTTTCTTTCGTAGAATTGACCAATGAGACGGTCACAATGTCATGAGTGAGTGCAACGGTTGCACATAATCTGCTAATAGATAGATAGCACATCCATTGATACTAGGGAACAAATTTGCTCAATCAAGATGTCAGTAGGCTTCACTGTCTCACTAGGCCTTTTTATAGCTAGATATAGTCAGCATCGGTTCTTCACTCACTCTCGATATCTTCTCATTTCAAATTATTTGTAATCAATTTGGTATCCAAGTAATACTGTAAATTTCCCAAGAATATGATAATTAATTCGCATACATCTTTTTTCCTTTTAGGAAAAGGCAGGAGCTCTGCCATTCATTATAGAAGAAGCAAGCAAAAACCAAAATAACAAAGTCTTTTACAACAGAGGAACCAAGTTTCCCCAAGGTTAATTCGCATATATCCAACATTTTTTTATTTGCGGGAACCGCATACATCCATCTTATATATAATAATCATTGGATGTCAAAGACAAATAAAAATCTCCCAACTTAGTACATCCAACAGCTAGAGCAATCAATGCATTACAAAACGCACGCACGCATGGATGAACCACACGAAACAACACACACGAAACAACACATCGCATGCATGCGCCGCGATGCGTCGATTATCCGCACATTATATGGGGATCTCGATCGCATCGCATGGCGGCGAGCGGCGGCGATCGAGAGATCGATGGAGGTGACATTGGAGACGGTAGCGGGCCGGTGGTTCACGGTGGAGATCTGGTTCTTCTCGACACAATGTGATGATTCAGTGCAACGGTTGCACACAATCTGCTAATAGATAGATAGCACATCATTCATTAATACTTGGGAACAAATTTGCTCAATCAAGATGTCAGTGGGCTTCATTGTTTCACTTGGCCTTTTTATAGCTAGATATAGTCAGCACTCGTCATTCACTCACTCTCGATATCTTCTCATTTCAAATTATTTGTAATCAATTTTGGTATCCAAGTAATACTGTAAATCTCCCAAGAATATGATCAATTAATTCGCAATACATCCATCTTATATATAATAATCAATTTATTGGATGTCAAAAACAAATAAAAATCTTCCAAATTAGTACATCCAACAGCTAGAGCAATCAATGCATTACAAAACACACGCACGCATGGAGGAACCACACGAAAACAGCACATCGCATGCATGCGCCGCGATGCCTCGATCATCCGCACATTATATGGGGGATCTCGATCGCATCGCGCGGCAGCGATCGAGAGATCGATGGAGGTGACGTTGGAGACGGTGGCGGGGCGGCGGTTTACGGTGGAGATCTGGTTCTTCTCGACGGTGCGGCGGATCAAGGAGTACGTGCTGCGGCAGGAGGGCATCCCCGTGGAGTCGCAGCGCCTCTTCTTCGCGGGCGCCGAGCTGGACGACGACGGCGACACGGAGCGCTACTCCATCCTCCAGGGCTCCACCGTGCTCCTCCTCCTCCCCGAGGACGGCGCCGCTCCGCCGTCGTCCGGTGGCGGCGGCGGCGGCGCAGGGACGAAGGCGATGGTGCGGGTGGTCGTGAACGCGCCCGCCGCGCTCGCGGGGAAGGGCGGGGCGGTGACCGTCGAGGTCGACGCGTCGGCGTGCACCGTGGCGGGGCTGAAGGAGCGGGTGCAGGAGGGGACCGACGGCGCGCTGCCGGCGGCGAGGGTGGCGCTGATGTTCGGGAAGGTGGAGATGGAGGACGGCAGGGCGGTGGCGGAGTACGTGCAGCCGGGCGCGGCGGCGGACGGGACGGCGACGGTGGTGGTGTCCGCGGTCGTGCGTCCTCCGCCGCCGCCGACGCCGACGGCCGCGTCGCCCGTCGCCGTCAGCAAGAAGCGGCCGCCGACGCCGACGCCGCAGCCGCCGCAGCAGCCGCGGGTGACGGTGAACGTGAAGTGGGGAGCGAAGGCGGTGGCGGTCGAGGTGAGCGACATGCTGGCGGTGAAAGACCTTCGTGCGGAGCTCGGCGGCGGCGGCGGAGGCGCGGCGGCGCACCTGCCGCTGCCCAAGGACGGCGGCTACTTCTTCATCTACAAGCAGAACGTGATGGAGGAGGACCGCACGCTGCGGTGGCACGACGTCAAGAACGGCGACACCATCGAGATCTTCAACGGCAGGGTCACCGGCGGCGCCTGATCACGAACCCAATTCAATCCAATGGATTTCCATGCATGTAAAATTCCTTTTTCGTGTAAACAAATTCGGTAAAATTTCGTTGGGACGCGTTCAAATAACAAAATTAAGGAGAGAAGAGAAGAGTTAATCCAGTGAAGTATGCTGAGCGAACGTCAGGTCGACGGCGAGGTCGTCATGGTCGCCGTCGAGGAGCAGCGCGGGCGAGCGGCGATGACGAAATGGGAGGCGGGGTTTAGGGTTTCCGGCGGGGAGGGAAAGGTCTGGGATTTTTCTGGACTGACACGTGGACTGATTTAGACCGCTTGATTCATATGGACGGTCAAGATATGAGCTCTTGGCTGCAGCAGCAGACTCTGGTTTTGGTTTGGGCTGGCTGCTGGGCCAGGCCGCTGCTTGACCCGCATCGCGGTCCAAATCCAATCACCCAATCCATTCGTCGCCGCCGCCGCCGCCCAATCTCTTCGCCTCCAATCTCCACCACATGGCCGCAGCCATGGCCGCGGCGGTCGCCGCCCGGCTTCCTCCGGCCGCCGCTTGCCGGGCACGTCTTGAAGCCACCACCCCGAGCTCTCCCTTCGCAGTCGCAGCTCCCTGCCGTGTCATGGCGCCGACGCGCCGCCCGCGGCTGGGTACGCGCCTCGTCGTGGTTTCCGCGCAGTCCAACTTCTCCAGAGGTCGCTCCCTTCCCCCTCTCCCTGATATTCTTTTCTGTTGTGATTTTTGGTCCTGTAGCATCTAGTACGAGCTTTGTTTTAGCCAAATCGGCTAGTTTGAGTAACCTTAGGATAAAACCAAATCTTGGTCTTGTGGCATCCAGTTCGGAATGCGTTGCTGCAAGCTCGTAGGACTTGGTTGCGTGCCATCAGATGCATCGCGTGAATGGATGCCGCCAGATTTTTCTTTGCTTTTATAGAGCATGGGTGTCATTGCTAGTCACCAGTATTATGAATGCTTTGTATTGAATTTGGAGAATTGGAGACTTTACCTTCTCTGAATGTTGCCTGAATTTCAAACATAAATAAGATAAAACTTGATGTTGTTATTACTGTTGTGCAATATATGCATCATTTTTTTAGCTCTCGAAACGAAACTGTCACTGTGCGTGTATAAGAATTATTATGATGAATACAAAGAAAAACTGGGATGAGAAGTTGAGAACCCTCAGTCCATCATTGAGACATTTGCGCAGCACTAGAGACATCATACCACATTACACTTAGGTGTCAGACCTGCTACAGGCTTATGGGATATGCTTGGACTGCTCTATCTTGCAAATGGATCAACATCACCCTTAGAGTTTTTAGAAGAAGTAATCAGAAGTAATCATAACAATGGTAAAATCGAGCCAATTTGGTTTGCAGCCTGTACACATACTCTTTGCAAATCAATTAGATTCCCTAAAGGCAAAACTTACAGCTTCCTAACATAGTAACATTAAGCTACAGATATGCGTGGCTCTTGATATTTGGAGCCACCATGCCAATCCTAATACCAAACTGAAGATCAATGCTTGGTGTGAGTAGCTAAGATAATTTCACCTGTACAGTTTGTATTGTAATTTATTGTCAGTGTTGTACTTTAATTCGTTTCTACTCTCTTGTGTATTCCTCCACCCCTCTTTCTGTATTTTTATTCCTTTTCCCTCTACCCTCACTACAATCCTGTATTTCACCATGTCCATTAATGAAATGGCTATAACTATGAGGTAGAGCATCCTCTACCTTTTAACATAAAAAAAAAATCCTCAGGTTGTGTATAGTAATAGCATTGCGACTCTGTTACTTTTTTGTGAATAGAAAAATATATATGCTCATCCTCTAATTGGTTAATGCATATTTTATTTAAAGGAGTATCATGAATCATTATTTTTTTCATGGTGTGATCATGATAATGGTCTTGGCACTCTCTAACACTTTGCATATCACAACAGTTGTTCAAACAGCATGGAAGGTTGGTAGGGATGCTGTTGAGGCAGGAACTGCTCTAGTCCCAGTATGTGCTGCTTAACTCATCAAATTATGTGTATTTCTCTCTTTTGTTATATAGGAGTATACACTAATCATAAGCATTATTAAGTTCAGTAAACATTGAAAATGTGCTAATTTTTTCATTCAATATGTGACAGGGTTCGGTTCCACGGCCAGTTGCCAGGATAGGTGTTACCTTTGTTGCTTTGTCCATTGCCCTTTTTCTTCTCAAGTCCGTTGTCTCCACTGCATTCTTCGTATTGGTATGTGACTGGCATACTACTATCTTTGATCAACAATGTGTTCTACGGAATGTTTAGCAATACTATAGGCATGCTTTAGTTGAGAACTGCAAACATGCACAATAGTTTCTACAATTGGAATGTTTATTGTCAAAATTCACTTTTATCCATCTTTATGATTGTAGTTTAAGTTATGCATGATGTAAGATGATTTTTCTCATGATAACAGGCAATGATGGGGCTTATATACTTGGGTTTCCTGGCTATGAACCCAAAGGAGGGCTCTAAGGTGGATGAAGGAGCCAATTCATCTGAAGACCCTGTGGAAGAAGCCCGGCGCATAATGGAGAAATACAAATAAATAACCTTGGTATGTTAAAACAACTACTGCATTCGCCACTGGGAATGTATAGCTTGACCTCTTGAGCCATCAATTTGTTCATAAGGTGCTCATTATGCAAAGAAAGAATAGGTGTGATTTTGGCTTGAGAGTTGAACTGTGGACATGTATAGCAAGAGAGCTGGTGTACAATATCACAGTAGTAATTTGATTCCGCATCAGTCTATTGAGTTGTTGTACAGTTGTATTCGGTTCAACTCAGGGTGCCATTTGAGCTTACTTTAGAAATGATAATTGAATTACTCAACAGAAAATTGTAGGCACAAATTGCCTGTTGTATCAGTAATTCGACATTTGCTGGGATTTGATTAAGAATCGATCAAATCGTCGCAGCTCTACCCCAGGCTGGAGATCGTGTACATAGCTTTGCATCAACATTTTCCATTTTCCCCAGAGAGACCTTAAAAATTATCAGTTGTCAGAAGTGGCGGAACTACGTTCCTGCATAATTGTTCCTCCTTTCCATATTAAACAGACTGTCATTTAGAGTAGATAATACTAACAAATTACAGCCACAAAAACACAGTAAAACATTATCAAACAATTTCTAGCTCTAGACAGAGCGATTTGACCCAGGACTTGATTTTACACACCTCAATTCTTCACTGTCTAAAACACACTCTGAACTATAAAACCGGGCATTTTACACCCCTAAACTATCAAACCATTTAATATACCCCCTAAACCAAATCAGAGAGGCATTTAGCTTACATGACATCTATGTGAGTGTGTCATTCTGAGTCAGCAAAATTATTAAAAAAAAATCAATGACCCCCCATGCCATTGAGACCCTTTTACTCTTCTCTCACCATGTTTTCCCCGCTTCTTTAGATCTCGAGCGCGTAGCAGCCAGTGGTCGGCGAGCTTGCTCCACCCACGACTGCCTCCATACACCGGCGAGTCCCTCCCCCTCCAAGCACCAGCTCCCCGAGCACCCTATTCTCCATGCGCCGGAGAGCTCGAGCTCCTGTTCACTGACGCATCCTTGAGCACCTCCTTAATATTTTTAAAATAATTCTTTAAAGGATATTAATTCATAATCACGATTCTTTAATAAATATTATTTGAATTTTATAATTGAATTTAGAACTTGAATTTAATTCCTTTTTAGATTATTGTGGCACTGAAAAAAAAATCAAAATATAATAAATATCAGCATGCATGAGGAAATTTTGAAAAAGATTTTTAATTATTCCAAATTTTTGTTTCCGTACTTTAGATTTGCACATATGCGATCACTGATGAACCATTAGGAAACAGGATCGGAAACATTCGCAACTTAATGGAAACAAATATAATCAATATCCTCAAACTGAATAAGGAAAATAATATTATACATAACGATTTGATATTAATTGTCATTAAAAAATGGTAAATTATCACACCAACAAGATATGGTTGGCGTATATGAAAGCATCTCTATAAGTAGTAATCCTGAATCATCCACCTCTTGATGATCGCATCCATATATCCACCATTAAATCACGGCTGAGATCGATCGAGACGATGTACGTGACGTTCCAGATGTGGGCGGGAGGAGCGCTCCTGGGTGCTAAGAAGGGACGATCGTTTACGGCGGAGATCGGGTCCACGTCGTCGTTGCAGCGGATGAAGACGGCCGTGATGAATCAGGAAGGCATCCCCGTGGTGCACCAGCGGCTCTTCTTCGGCGGCGTCGAGCTGCAGGAGAAGGGCGACGACACTACCAGGGAATACTCCATCGTGAAGGGCTCCACCATCGACCTCCTCATACCGTACCGCTACCGTGGCGCCGCCGCCGATCGCTGATTAATTAATTAGCTAAGGCAGCGGACGTGGATGGCCGTAGTAAAATGGAGGTTATAGTTAATGTTGCTGGTTAATTAGGGCATCAAGAAGTACGCTGCATATGCAATATAATAATGCATTTGCATGCATAAATAAATTGGTATGATTTTGTTCCAATTGTTACGTAAGGCAGAGGCAGTAGTAGATCAATCCTAAAATAACGCGAAGCGCCTACAAATCAGGCGTCTAATTTTTACGCTGTTTTACCGAGTAGATTGAACATGTTTCACTAAGTAGATAAAAAAATTTCAATCTTGTAAAAAGCTAAAACACAATCAAATCACCTCATGAAATATTTTGCTACAACGTATGAAACAACGGTTTCTAAAAAATGGGCATTGTTTCACCCCTTATAAAAATAATGTTTCAACAAATAGTGAAATAATGTTTCAACTCTTAAAAAAATTGAAACACAGTAAGATTACTAAATGAAATAATTTGGTTCATGAAACAAACGATTTAAAGCCATTGCAACACTTAAAACCTCGTGTACATCAATAAATCACATGTCCATTAAGATAAAATTATGAAACAATATCAAAATCCACTACAACATTTCATCCATACATATTGAAATATCATGGGTACACTAACTGAAACATTGTTGGTGAAAAAAAATGGATTCCCCTAATAATTCATTTCCTTAGTATGTTAGGGATTTGTTACAACAGGACGCTAATGGTGGGGACGCCTGGAAGGCGGAGGTGCGCGTGGTGGGCGCCAGATTTTTTTGCGCCGTATCGTGCGCCTGATCCCAACATTTTCAAAAATAACGTCAATCTATAACTGCAGGTTTATTATATTTTGCATACATGGGTAGGGTTTACAAGTGGTATATATATATATGTATATACCATTATATCCATAGCTGGTGTGCTAGCATAGGTACCTCGGATCACGTTGATCTATCAAAGACGACCATGTCTGACAAGGATGTCCGGATCTGTAGTACTTCCTTCATCCTAAAATATAAGACATAACCACTCATAACATAAAGACCAAGAAAACATTTAATTACCTTCTTGGTTAGATCATCTTGTTGTATACAAACAATGTGATTGGGAGGTTTGATGATATAAGATTTAAAACAAATTAATTTTATAGGACCAAAAGATGCTAATTAATGTATGCATGCATACACGTCTTATATTATAAAATATGAGAGAAAAATGGTTATTCCTTGTATTTTGGGATGGAGAGAGTAGTGCCTTTCTACGAGGTAAATGGTGAGGGAAGAAAAAACAAAAAGGAGACGATGGCTATGCCCTTTCAGTACTACAACTCCGCGAATGTTTAATCGATCTCTCGTCAGGTCAGGACACTCCTCGTCGCCGCCGCAGTTTTAATTTGCCCCCATTTCCGGTGAGGACGACGACCAGCCGCAGGCGGCGCAGCGGTCGTGCTTGGAGTCGAGGAACTGCATAGCACCGTCTGGCCACGATCGTCCCCGTCACCCGGACCAAAGTATAATCCAACAGCAAAGATTGTTTGGGAGTATTGTATTTGATATGAGCTGCTGTTAGTTGCAGATGTTTGGTTCAATAAAAGAAATATACTCCCTCTGTTTCACAATATAAGTTATTCTAGCATTTCCCATATTTATATTAATGTTAATGAATCTAGACATATATATCTATTTAGATTCATTAACATCAATATAAATGTGGGAAATGCTAGAATGACTTACATGTGAAACGGAGGAAGTATATCTTATATTTTTATTTTTAGATTGAAGAAGTACATCTGTTCAATTTGTTAAGCATTTTGAAAGGGTATTGTTTTACCCGAGTAGGTTTAGATAAATCCTAGTTTACCTTTTGACTGATTTATTGATATAACGAATTGATTGACAAATTTATAGTTTTTTTTTAAATCATAGGGGATAACTCTGAAGGCACGTATCTATGTTCTTACACAATTAAACTGCCATATTTAAATTTTAGGTGTGTGACATTTTACACCAAAATTACACCGTTAACTGTGAATTTTGGCAATTGCCGTTGGTCATGATCAGGTCAAATGGGGAACTAATGCCATGATTATAGTTGATTCCGTTGAAAAGTGTACTAGAGTTTAGAGTGTTTTTTTTTTGCGAACTTCCATAATAAGGAAGATTTGTTTTAAGTTTTCTTTTTCTATAGATAGTGTTTTGAGCCGATCAGGTCGTGCTGGAATCGGAATCAGTTAATTTCCTTTTTCTGCAAGTTAGCCGATTGAGTAATATCTGAGTCGGACTTTTTCCAAACCAAGCCTATAAATATGTATACCTGGGTTCCTTGTAATCAAACAATAATTCAATATACAAGTTTTGGCGTATCGCTAGCCCTATTAAAGTTTCGATGAATTATTGTTTTTGAGTTTGGGCTGCATTTGTTTCAATCTACGGCTTGTGTTGATGGTCCTTAACTACGTCGATTGTCAATTCCAGCATAAAAGCAATTTAAAGAATAAAAAATGGTATACCAAATTTAGAGGCGGTGGTTTTTACTAATCATTTTTATAAGTCTTAGTGAATATTTGTATGCAGGTGAATAATCGGTGAAAACCAACCGCCATGCGACGAAAAACACCTCCAGAAAATCACACGTAAATACATAGATTGGAGGCCCCACATGAAAATCAAAACCACCTACCATTGTGTCCAACCAAAGTATAACATGTAGAGAGCCCACCATGCAGCCTCCCAACTGAAGGAGTGGCTTGGAGGTGGGTCAAAGGGGTCGACCGAACCCAAGGTCGGCCAAATCGTCTTTGCCTCCACTCGCTATCTGCCAACATGTGGAGCAAGGTCCAATAACAATTATGTTTGATCCCCGGGCTTACACGACCTCCAAACCATTACTACAACACTATATAAGGAGGAGAAATCTCACTATCAAATTGCACAACAAGTGGAGTATAATTCATTTACAAAGTTAGGCTACTCTCTAGGAGAGTTAGAATTTAGGAAGAAAGTAATGGGAAGCTCTAGAAGGAGTGCTCCAAATATCGGTATTGACGGTCATTAAGTACCAATTTCGACTGCCAACTAGCACAATGAATAAAGGAAAAAATTAGTATTTCTTACACGTATACCAATAATAAATAATGTAGTTGTATTAGAATTAGAGAATTAACATGGATGATGGATGCAATAATTATACTTCAAAGTGAAAGAGAAATGATGCCGACATGCAAAGAAATACACTTCCGACGAATCACGTGCGAGCACACGGATTGAGGGACCCACAAGTCAAGCCAAACCGATGTAAAGTTGGGCCAATCCATGGGAACCATCATAGGTGCCCACCTGTTATCTGCTGGTGAAAGGCGGTGGAGAAAGGCGGCGCTGAGGGTTCGGCCAAAATCACATTGCGGCCTCTCATCCTAGCCCTCCACGTGTGGCTCCCTGGATGGCTCCCAATGGCAGTTGTGGTTGTTTAACTGCCATACAACCGCCATAAGCCACCTATAAAAGGAGCTCACTCATTTCACTTAGAACACACACCTCAAGGAGCAAATTCCCTCTTCCATATTGTATTCTCTATAGTTCTAGTCGAGATAGTAGAGATAAGTCTAGAGGAGCTTCAATCCTATAGTTTTCTCGGAATTTCGGGTATATACTTAGTACTTTACTCTTCTTGTAAGACTATAGTTGAATTAATATAATTATTTTCTTGATCTATTTATGCTCATGTTTATATATTTATTTTTTGAATATATGTTCTATGTGTAGTATGCTCTCGAAGTGGTATCTCGATAGTACCTGGGTGCTTGGAACTAAGTTTTATGTTGTAAGCATATATATATATATATGTTAAGTGTATACTAAACATGATTAATATAGAAGTATAGTTGTACCGTAGTTTTCTAATCCTGTTTTCTACTAGACTGTGTCCACTACCTTATTCATATCTTAATCGCTGTTTAGACTATGGTGAATTAATTTTAGGTTGATTAAAGAGATATAAATCATTATTATCTTAACCCAAGGTGGTGCATGTGGTGGTGACGTCGACAAAAATTATGCCATGGCAGCGGATGATTGCAGCCGGCGGCTGAGCAAGGGTTGCAGGATTTGCCACCTCAGCGGTAGCAATGATGAGGGTGAGCTGGCGGCAGCTGTCACACTCTGAAAATTGCTTAATGTAATAATTCATTCTTTAATGCATTTTTTTAGAAATTATTTTAAAATCCTACAAGATAAAGCTTAATAAAATCTTGGCAAATTGCAACATAAAATTGAGCTAGATAAGATTTTACTAAATATTTTGCTTGTTTACCTATTCCTGGATTTTTTGGGAATTATTTGAGCGAGGGAAGTATTTTTAATAAATAAAATAGCATTTCACAAATTATTTTAATTAAAAATGTTTTAAAATCCCCTCCCTAAGACGTTGGGCCGTTTCCTGCCCAACTCTTCCCGTCATGCACGCGCCGCGTGGCCCAGTCGGCCCAACCGAGCCGCCCCCTCTCTCGATCTACCGCCGACATGTGGGGCCCACATGTCGGGGCCGTCCCCTACCTCTAGCCGCTGCGCCTCCCCTAAGAATTTCATGTAGATTATCCAAATCAAATCCGATTTCGAGTTTATCTCTCCACCTAACCCTAGGATTTTCTAGCCTCGATTCCTCTCGGTGTGGGATCGATCTCGAGGTCCCGTGCCAATATAAATGATCCCTTTGTCGTCCTCTACCGTTCCCCTCAAGTCCCGTCCTTTACCGTCGCCCGTAGTGCCGCTGTCGCCACCGCTAGCCCATCCGCCCCGTGGCGCCGCTGTGTTCACCGCTGCCGCTCGCCGTTGCCGCCGTCAGGTCCGCATGGAGGAGCTGACCCAGTCCGCCTCTTCGCCGCCGTCACAACCTGCCGGAACTCCGCTGTCGTCGCCACCCCGAGCCGCACCGCCATTGGAGCTCACTGCCTACCATCGTTCGTCATCGTCCTTCGTTGTTCCGAGCACCGGTGAGTTCGCCTCGTTGTCCTCTCCGTGTTGGTGCCCTCGTTTGGCCCGGCCAAGCCCTCTATCACCGGTGATCTTGCGATCCCGTGCCGTGCCGTCGATGACGTCATGCCGACGTCATAAAGCCCTTTTTCCTCTAAAACAAATCTTAATTGCGTCATAAATCGTAATAGTTTTATGTATTAGGTTAAAAGTAGATTAATTTTAGAAAATTCATAACTAAATCATCGTAACAAGGAAATAAGTGGTTCAAGTTTCTAAATTTTTCTAAAATCAAGATCTACATATTAAAAATATCCACATGTATGTTCATGCTTGTTTATATACTGTTTTGTTGATTTTGTTCAATTGCTTTAGTTTCCGATGTTCCAGAGGAGGCCGTTTTCGTGGAAGAAGGTACAAAAGATTTTGAAGAAGCGTAAGGCAAGTCACACAGATCCTAAAAACCCCTTTGAGCATGTTGATCCTGTTTAAAGCTATTGTTTTTATTCAACTTATGCATTGTTTTCGAATGTCACCGAGAGGTTATCCTATGTCCTTTGTTAAGCCCGTTTGATATTGATTACTTATTCTTTTTAAATGGGTTAATAATTTGATTAGCCGGAACACCATTGGTTTTAGCTAAAGTAATAGGATACTTAGCCATGTTTAGAAACATTAGCTCATTAATGAGATAATTCATGCTTCACTATCACTTATGGTTATATTTAATGGTAGCTCACGATGGTTAATCGTGATTGGTTAATTAATTAATTGTGAACTAAAAACTGATTAATGGTGGATTGTGAGCACATGGTTTTGATGGTCGTGCTCATGACAATTAAGGACCGATTCACGAGCTACTGTTGTGAAACATTAATCGTGCCAACCACAAGCCAGCATGGGCAACGGCTTTACCTTTTGTATAGCATATTTCATTGCGGGCCATCAGACTATGAAGCGGTGATAAGTTCGTACCTCGGGCTTTTGAGGGGGTGATTATGAATCAGGAACAGTGCACTGTTGTGAATTGCGTTATGCGGATGGTAATCTCACAGCTCCTTTCTGAGATACCGTGGTGGTATTAAGGCGCATGGCAACGTGTTGTGGGGCTATGTCTTGTGGGTACAGTGATACATCTCTAGCCAGAGTAAAACTATTCGAATAACCATGTCCACGGTTATGGGCGGGTCTAACAATGTTTTTCGTGATTAGTCTCACACTATTGAATAATAATGAATAATATGATAATTAATTTGACTCCTAGATTGGAATGGCATATTCCTGGACTGGAGGTTTGATCTGTATGATTGGGGTTGGTTGTTCAATTCTGATTGGGCCTATGTAACGAGTATGTTGTATAGCGTTTATTTAATATTTCTTAATTATTACAATTTTTTTACTATATTCTCTAAAGTTTTTTAAATGCTGTTTATGCAAATGAGTTGTATTATGCCATCCTTCGTTATCCTGTGCACTTACATATTTGCTGTGTGGTTTGCGGAGTATTCCGTGTACTCACCTTATAATATTCAATCATCAGAGGAGGATTTCTACAGTGAAGATGATGCTCAGGATGATTAGGCTATGTTCTGGTCAAGCTGCTTGTGGAGTGGAGTCACCATCGCTTTTATCTTTATTTTCCGCTCCTTAGGTTTTAATGTTTGAGAGGAACTATCCACCTCTGTAATTATTTAGCGTTTTCGATTATTAATTAGATAAAGATTAGTACTCTATTATCAATTTGTTATTGTGTGCTTCGGCTGATTCCTGGACGAGGATTTTACACACATGTAAGCGTTTGGAATTTTAGATAGAAACTCCGGGCGTAACAGTGGTGCACCGGCGTTGTGCTGAGGCATGGTTCTCCATCAGGGGCAACAGGTACTCCCATTCGATCAGATCAACCCCTCCATCCAGTTCTTTGTATGTAGAAAAGTTAATTTTTTTAGATAATGGAATAAATGTGGAAGAAGACCTCCCAAATGGCAAGCTAGTGTGGGGGAGTATATAAAAGCTGATCTGCTCATAGGTGCACCTATAATCCGCCTGGGCCCCACATCACCCAATAGGTGCCAGTTCTCACCAAGAAGATAACACTGCACAGGGCCCCATATCACTCAAATAGGTGCCAGATCTTGGTGAGAACTGGCACCTATTGTTCTGCACCACACTAATCCACATAGGTGCGGGTTTTGTTAGTGGCCTCGTTGGCGGAAGGGTCATAGATAAAACCAGCACCAATACTCATCACTCAGGGGAATTAGCGCGGGAAACGGCTTATACGTGCTGGTTTGGACAGATCTGGTTTGTTGATAGTAAAAAAAATGACAGAGAATACTTCTCTACGTAATTTTTTTCCAACACTTTTATGGTGCATTCAAAGGGACCGCTCAGAGGAAGTTCCTGCTTCTAAAATATTGTAGTGCCCAAAATTGGTCTATTCAGCTGACTAGCCCGATTAATAATTGGTTGGTAGAAAAGCACTGCATAAAGGCTAATGGGTGCTCTAGTCCATCTAGTCAGTCAAAACTGATCCTACTTGGGCCAAATTAAGTCGGTTATAAGTGGTGACAAGGAAAATAGGTGGGCTACCTAGGAGATAAAGGAAGCTAAAGTTTGCTAGGAGATAGAAATTGGGCCTAGCTAGAACATTGATCCCAAAAAATTGCCTAGGCCCAAAGGCACCTAAACAGAGAATCCCCCGAAGGCCCAAAGGCCCAAAGGCACCTACAAAGGCAACCAGGGTTTGCCTCAATCCCCAAATCCCCTATCCTCCTCTCGCGAAAGCCGCGCCACCGTCCCTCGCTCCCCTTGCTTTAGTTGTTGCTCCATCTCTCCGGCTAGTGCACCAAGACATCGCCCTGGCTCTCCCAGCTTGCCGCAGTTGATATTTCCTTGTACTGGTCCCTTGCGCACCCTTTGCAATTGGAATATCTTGAATTAAGGTATGACTTGAATCTCAAATCTGAAATATAATAGTTTCATTATGTCAATTGTTTTCATTCTTTCAATAGTTTCAAAGTATACAATGAAGCATTTCAAAAATAACTAGCAAACTTCAAGCCAAAAAATTATTGTTGGTTAAGTGTTGGAGGCACTGATTAGTTGCTACCAAATCAGCCTAGTTGCTAGCAAGTGGGTCACCGGTTAGATATTGCTTAGTGAATGAACACCAATTTAGCCACCAAGAAATTGAGGGAATCAACCATGCCTAAAATCAATCTCTAAACACTTTCCACCCCACCACGTTGTGGACACCATTCACCCTTCCTCAAATCGGGCCAACCAGTCTATCATCGGGGAACTCATTATGGGCTTGTGTGTTAGTAATAACCATCACCCACCCTCATTTCATTGCTAGTCTGTCATGGAATCAATTTTTATCCACTGGGTTTATAAGCAAGGTATTTGGTGCTATTGGCTAATTTTATCTATGAATATTCCATATGTTAGTTATTGTGTAATCATCTCATTGAAAGTCTGAAGAGTATTCATGGTTAGCTTTGCACTTTTTATACAAATGCTTTATTCAACTAGCTATACTTATTTAACATATAAAATGGCATACTAATTTACACCAGCTATAATATCCTAGTGGGTTTACGCTCGTTAGGTCCAACTATTTGTTTGGTGGGAATAGTCTCAGATGGAAAGTTTAGATAGCATTGGGCCATCTAATATACCCAGTTCACTTCAACCATAATACCTCCGTGTTAATCCTTTTACGCAAAGAAATAACAAAAGTTGAAGTGGGATGCTATATGAATGTGAAACCCGCTAGCTCAACTTACAGAGCTAGGCTAACATGGTTATTAGAGGCTGGAGTGTAACTCCAACATTTTACATTATAGTTGCACCAGTCCTGGAGTATATACAAGCCATTTATTTTGGACAACTTTCTAATTAATGGGATTGCTAGAAATAGGAAAGAAATGTATTAAACATTTATATTAGTGCGTGACGTACATCGTATAATGCCATCTGCAATATATGTGGAACAAAGTATTTTAAACAATGTTGAAGGATGCATGTATGGTGTTAGAAATTAAACAGTGTAATTCAACTAACCTGTATTTGTTATGCACACAATAGTTAACATTCCGTATTAAGCACCACTTTTTTTTTCATGTTCTCTGATACTGTTTTTCATACACTGATACAGTATGGCTCCAAGAATATTAGAGAAGGCATTACACAGTGATATCCCAGATCATAAGATGCAACATTCTGCCACGGCTTCCATTCAAGTTGGCCACTTGTTTTAAGGTTGTATCAAAGAAATACTATGGGATTCTCACCAACAACGCCACGTTCTCTGCTAGGCAAGCAAGGCTCTGTCCGCCATGCCCTGCGCTTATCCACATGGACCTCCCAGACAGACATTTGGGTGCATATACTAGAAAAGTTGAAGCTATTGATGTGCTATCATCAACGCCTGACATTGTTGGCATTCCCTCAGGCTTTGACTTTCTTGGTTGCTGCCAAGAAGATGGGATTATAAGTCTCCTTGCCTCAACCAATGGGCTTGTCTGCATCCTCTATACTCCAATTTATTCTATCTCCCACTCATGGGCGCCCATCCTTTTCATAGCTAATCCCGCAACGCAAAAAGCCCAGCCGATCCCTGGTACAGCTAAACACATCACAAGGTTTGATAAAGGCATCGGCCTCGCATTTGACCCAGTGGATAATTTTCAGGAGAATACTGTAATCAAGTGCAAGATAGTCAAGGCAGTTGGTGCTAGGACCATTGAGGGTAATGGGACTAAGTTTTGCTTTGCCACCTTCTCCTCAAATACTGGCTGTTGGGCCATGTCCAGTATGACGGTTTATGTGGACACCAAAATTAACTGCAACAACAAGAAGGTGACCTATGGAAATGGAATCATGTATTGGGATTACCAGGAGATTGTGCTCTGGTTTGACATTGCCACCGATATAGCTGTGCATCGTGAAGATGCCATGGATTCAGCTAGATGTCGAAGTGAAGGGACCTGTCCACCATGACATTGACACCTCTGCAGATGGAATGCTGGTGTGTACTACAATTGATAAGGGTGGACTAATAGTGTATCATCTTGTTGGAGTAAACACCGACTTCAATTGGGAGATCAAGCATGAGAGAAGATGGATTGACATCATGAAGGATAGCATTTATGCATTTAAGTTCTGTCATTCTATGCAGTTGCGCTCAGGGTTGCAGCTAGAAAGGCTCACTGAGAGACGACTTGTACGACCAATTGGTGTGGTAGATGGGAGATTTGTTTATATTGGGGTGAGCCAGGAATGGAAGACGAAGGATAAGATTTTGTGCTATAACATAGTCACTGGCAAGACATATGACACCGGTAAGGAATTGGGCAACCGGTATAGCAAGAATCCCTTCTATGTATACCGTAACAGCATGGCTAATATTCCACACATTGTGGTGCCAGTTCAAGGTAAAATTTGTGAAGGGAGTATGGGTGGTTGCATATGTGCAATCCACAACTTTAGGTTGACAAAGAATTGTCGCTTTGAGTATTTTTAGTTTATAAGATGTGGTTTGAGCATACAAATATGCATAAGTGGAATGAATGTTTACCTGTTATCCATGCATGTGTGAGTCCTTTATTACAGGAACTCCTTTTAATTTGCTACTTATGGATTTTGTTGTGAAGAAAGTCTTGATCCATTGATTTTGCATTAGAGAGGAATATATTGTATTAAGAGAAAATCCAATAAAGGCTATTGACAACCATCCGATTTCAAGAAATGCCATCAACAAGTGTGAGTTGTATGAAATGCCATCGTACAAGTGACTTTGTCCCAAAAATACCATCATCGTTAGGATTCCGTCCATCCCGCGTCATCACCGCACTAGCGTCGCTGCCCACATGCTGCAGCGCCTCCGTCGGCGCAGCTGCCACGCCGCTGTTCGTGTCATCCAAGAGACAGCTCAAATGCTCGACCAGAGGGCATGGCTGTGGTTGCTCCAGTGGGAAGAACAGAGGAAAAAAAAGGAGAAACGAAGAAAAGGAGAATATGGAAAAAAATAACAAGAGAGAAAAGGAGATCAAAAAAGAAATTTTTTGATTGGGCCTCACTTGTCAGTTGGTCAGTTGGTGTAGGATTTGTCATGCTGCCACATCATCATCCGTGTGGCATGCCATGTAGGATCCCGGAGGTGTCATGGTAGTCTCGGACGGATTAACACAATTTAACAAGTTTTGGGACCTAGATATGTATATTGAGAGTTTGGGAACCCAGATGACACATTTGCATAAGTTTAGGGACCATCAATATACTTTACTCTATACTGTAAAACTCAATTTTATCGATGGTAATTCGTAGAATTGGCTAGTCAATTGGTTTCTCATGAATATAGTTATGCAAAAACCAGGCAAGCAAAACATTGCAGAAGGTTTTCGGCCAATTCCATTGCAAAATTGTTCGGTCAAAATCATTGCTAAAGTGTTGGCAAACACGTTTCAAAAGGAACTCCACTTCCTCATTGATTGGCATCAAACTGGCTTTTTGCGAGGGAGAAGTATCTCTGGTAATTTCATTTTTGCAACAGAGCTAGTTCAAAGCTGCTACATAAAAGAAAACAACCAATTATCGTCCTAACGCTAGACTTTGCCAAGGCGTTCGAGTCAGTGAATTGGGAAGCTTGCTGCAAGTGCTTCATGCCAGGAACTTTCCTGAAACCTGGTGTAACTGGATCTCCTCCATTCTAAGCTCTTCCAAGTCTGCGGTACTTCCTAATGGTATCCCAGCAGGTGGATAGAATGCAAGCAAGGTGGCCACGTGAGGGTAACCGCATGTCCCCTTACATTTTCATCTTGGACAGTGATCTTCTCCAACAGTTGATTGCAAAGAACAGGGAAGTAAAACATCCTCTCATCCCAGATCGACCTTGTGTCACTTTGCAATATGCCGATGACAAACTAATAGTTTGTAGAGCAGACAGAGGTGGGATCACTGCACTAAAAGAGAGATCCTAGATGTCTTCATGGATGCCACCAGGTTCAAGATAAACTTTCGCAAAAGCAAGATTGTGCGGATGCACCTGGGCGATGCTTAAACTCAAGCTCTGGCGGAGATCCTTCAATGCAAGGTTGAAACCTTCCCACAAGTATACCTAGGCCTCCCTCTTGTTAGGAAACGATAGGCAAACAAACGATAAAGAACAATAAATCAATCACAAAAGACACAAGATTTAACATGGAAAACCCTCCCAAAACAGGAGAGAAAAAACCACGGGCGCCAGCCAGCAAAAAAATCTTCACTATTTCTGAGGTGAGGTTACATCGCCGCACGGCGGCTTACAAGAGGTATATATATATATATAGTGGAATCCTAAAAGGGATGATGATCCGTACCGCGGGGACTCCGCCCCCGCATCCCCGGGCGTCCCCAGGCCTTTATTAAGTGCAAATGAATTTGGATTACAACTCAACAAACTCCACCTTGAGACAAATTCCTTCTTGTAGCATGAATCAATCCTTCACCCTGAACACAACAAAGACAAAAAAAAAACACTTTCGGCGCCAAATAGGCTCTCGGGCTAAACCACTATACCAACTAAGCTTGAGCAAAGCACAAACTTAGCAACAGGAACAGGCTTTGTCATCATATCAGCAGGATTATCATGAGTACTTATCTTGCATACCTTTAGCTTACCTTGCGCGACTACATGGCGAACATAATGGTACTTGATATCAATGTGCTTTGTCCTCTCATGAAACATTTGATCTTTGGTGAGGCATATAGCACTTTGACTGTCACAAAACAAGTTAATGCAAGAATCAACTCCACAAAGCTCAGCAAACAACCCTTTCAGCCAAACTGATTCTTTACATGCTTCAGCAATAGCCATGTATTCTGCATCAGTGGTAGACTGGGCAACAACAGGCTGCAATGTTGCCTTCCAACTCACAGCACAACTACCAATGGTAAACACATAACCTGTGAGTGACCTTCTCCTATCCAAATCTGCAGCAAAATCAGAATCCACATATCCAACAAGCCCCTTATCAGTCCTGCCAAACTTCAAGCAAGCATCAGCTGTGCCTCTGAGGTACCTGAAAATCCACTGAACAGCTTTCCAGTGTTCTTTACCAGGATTAGCCATGTATCTACTAACCAAACTCATAGCATGAGATAAATCTGGCCGGGAGCAAACCATGGCATACATCAAAGAACCAACAGTACTAGAATATGGAACTCTAGACATGTATTCTACATCCTCATCAGTACTAGCACATTGTAAAGCTGATAATTTAAAATGAGGTGCAATAGGAGTGCTAACAGGCTTTGCATCATGCATGTTAAAATGCTGAAGAATCTTCTTAATGTAGCTTTGCTGACTAAGAAATAACAAACCAGAATTTCTGTCTCTAGTGATTTCCATACCTAGAATTTTCTTAGCAGCACCAAGATCCTTCATATCAAACTCACTACTCAATTGTTTCTTCAATGTAGTGATTTGTTCCTTGCTCTTGGCAGCAATCAGCATATCATCAACATATAACAGCAAGTATATAGGAGATCCATTAACACATTTAATATACACACAGCTATCAAATTCAGACCTCTTAAAGCCATGTGACAACATAAATGAATCAAACCTTTTATACCATTGACGAGGAGACTGTTTCAAACCATACAAAGATCTTTTCAACTTGCAAACATAATCCTCCTTACCAGGTACTATGAACCCTTCTGGCTGGTCCATGTATATCTCCTCCTCAAGCTCTCCATGTAAAAATGCTATCTTCACATCTAACTGCTCAAGCTTAAGATCATGCATAGCAACAATACTGAAGAATGTGCGAATTGAACTATGCTTTACAACTGGAGAGAACACATCATTATAATCAACACCAGCAATTTGACTAAAACCTTTTGCTACTAACCTTGCCTTAAACCTCGGAGGCTCGCTAGGAGATAAACCCTCCTTTCTCTTGAAGATCCATTTACAACGAACAGGCTTCTTCTGTTTTGGCAAGTGCACAAGCTCCCATGTGCCATTCTTCTCAAGAGACTGCATCTCCTCCTGCATAGCTGAGATCCACTTCTCACGGTCTCCAGAAACAACAGCTTCAGTGTATGTGGCTGGCTCAAGAGTATTCTCCACCTGTTCAGCACAACTAAAAGTATAATAAACCATATCACATTCCTCAATAAGACGGACTGGAGCTCCACAACTCCTCTTTGTTCTGCGATGGGCAATAGGTTCATCTTGTGGCTGCAAAACAGGAGGTGAGTGCTGAACAGTTTCATTAACATCATTGCCAACAATTTCAGTTTCCTGATCATCTACGTGCTCCACCTGCACGCTAACATATTGCTGCTCCTCATCTGAACCACCTGGTATGACATCTGTGGGCAAGCTGTCATTAAACATAACAGATTCATTGAAAACAACACTCCTGCTCATGAAGGTCTTGTTAGTTTCAGGATTCCATAACTTATATCCTTTTACTCCTGAACCATAACCAAGAAATAGACACTTAATAGCTCTAGGCTCTAATTTTCCATTATCAACATGAGCATAAACAGTGCATCCAAAAACTCTCAACTGTGAATAATCAGCAGGCATACCAGACCATACCTCAATGGGAGTTTTCTTATTAAGTGGGATAGAAGGCGACCTGTTGATCAAGTAGCAGGCGGTGTTAGCAGCCTTTGCCCAAAAACGCTTGTTCATGCGAGTGTTGGACAGCATGCAACGAGCCTTGGAGATGATGGTTCTGTTCATGCGCTCAGCTACACCATTCTGCTGTGGAGTGTACGGGATGGTGTGATGCCTAACGATGCCTTCCTTCCTACAGTAATCATCAAAAGCATCCGAACAAAATTCACCACCATTATCAGTGCGAAGTACTTTTACCTCCTTTTCAGTTTGCCTTTCTATCATAACTTTCCACTCCTTAAAAGCAGCAAATGTATCATCTTTATGTTTCAGGAAATAAGGCCACACTTTTCTAGAGTAATCATCAATAATGGTAAGCATATAACGAGCATCACCAAGAGAGGGCTTACGAGAAGGCCCCCACAAATCAGCATGTACATAATCAAGTATACCTTTGGTGCGATGAACTGAGGTATTGAATTTTACCCTCTTGTGCTTACCAAAAACACAGTGCTCACAGAACTTCATGTTACCCTGAGTGCAGCCATCCAGCAGGTTCCTCTTCATCAATTCTGCCATACCAACTTCACTCATATGTCCAAGACGCATGTGCCACAGGTTAGTTTTACTAGGTTCATCTTTAGTAACAGCAGCAGCGGTAACAGAACCATGTAATGTACTTCCTCTAAGGACATATAAGTTTGCAGAATTCATATCACCAATCATGTAAACAAGAGAACCTTTCAATACCTTTACAACTCCACCTGAACCGGAGTATTTGTATCCTTCTGCATCAAGTGTGCTGAGAGAGATGAGATTTCTCGCCATCCCTGGTATGTGTCTCACATCTTTCAGCGTGCGTGTCATGCCATCATGAGTCTTGATCTGAACGGAGACAATGCCCACGATCTCACGTGGGTTATCATCTCCCATGCGCACAACATCTCCAATCTGCACAGACTTGTAAGAACTAAACCAATCTCTGTTAATGCAGATATGAAACGAACATGCAGTATCAAGTATCCATTCATCATGACTAGCAACACAACCAGCAAAAACAACAAGACAATCTCCTGAATCAGAGTTTTCAGCACTGGTAACAACAGAGGCCTTACCATCAGATTTCCTTTTCTCCTTATTCTGCAGCTTCCAACATTCTTCAATGAAGTGATTTTTCTTTTTGCAATACTTACAGAACTTTTTACCTCTGGATTTAGAACAGCCTCTACTCTGACTCTTGTCACGATCATTACTGTCGTTGTAGGTTCTCTGCTCAGATCTGCCTCTGACTTGCAATGCTTCGCCCTTAGAGGACGACGCATCAGACTGAACCATACCTTTCATCTTCTCCCTGTTTTGGAGCGCCTCATAAACTTCCGCTAGGGTTAGTTCATCACGGCTTAAAAGTATGGTGTCACGAAAATTTGCATATGAACTAGGCAGTGAACATAACAGTAAAAGATCTAAATCTTCATCATCAAACTGTACCTCCATCGACACTAAGTCGGCAACGATCTCCTTGAAGACCGATATGTGGTTCAACACAGAACCACTCTCCTACAACTTGTGCGAGAACAACTTCATCTTGATATGCATCTTACTGGTTAGATCTTTAGACATGCAGATCGATTCCAGTTTGAGCCAAAGTTCTGCAGCAGTCTTTTCCTGCAACACTTTTTGCAAAATATCATTAGATAGATGAAGTTGGATTAGCGACAGAGCCTTACGATCTTTCCGCTTGTCCTCAGCGGTCCACTCAGTCGTTTTCTTCTTCCCGAAGCTTTCCAGCGCCTCACCAAGATCCGAAGTTTGCGCCAGAACAGCCCACATCTTGACTTGCCATAGCGAGAATCTCGTTTTGTAGTCTAGCAGCGGTAGATCATACTTCATCGACGCCATCGCGAAACCCTAATCTGGGAACTAGCTCTGATACCACTTGTTAGGAAAGGAACCAGCTCTGATACCACTTGTTAGGAAACGATAGGCGAACAAATGATAAAGAACAATAAATCAATCACAAAAGACACGAGATTTAACGTGGAAAACCCTCCCAAAACGGAAGAGAAAAAACCACGGGCGCCAGCCAGCAAAAAAATCTTCACTATATCTGAGGTGAGGTTACATCGCCGCACGACGGCTTACAAGAGGTATATATATATAGTGGAACCCTAAAAGGGACGATGATCCATACCGCGGGGGCTCTGCCCCCGCACCCCCGGGCGTCCCCAGGCCTTTATTAAGTGCGAATGAATTTGGATCATAACTCAGCACCTCTGTCCAGCTCAAAATTAAACCTAGCAGACTTGCAACCGATGATGGCAAGAATAGACATTTTATCTAGTCGGGTGGCAAGCAAAATTTTCTGAACTATGCTGCTAGAGGGGTTCTAATGAATTCGGTTCTGGACAGTCTACAGATCTATGTGATAACTGCCTAGCAACTGCCCCAACGAGTGATTGACAAAATCGATAAAAAAAGAAGAGCTTTCCTGTGGTCTGGGGAGGACAATGTTTAGGAGCAAAACGCCTGGTATCGTGGGAACGACTTTGTGTTCCAAAACACAAGGGTAGGCTAAGAATCAGAGATTTGCAACTACAAAACACATGTCTGCTCATGAAGAGAATTCACGCATTGCACACAAAGAGCTGGTATGGAATCAGTTCCAAGATGGAGGGATTCAACATCGCAGGTTCCTCATCTTGCATTGAAAATCAATCGCTGACAAAGCTAACGGACTGTAGGAGGCTTACCAAAGTCACAGTGGGGGACAGAAAAACGCACCTCCTTCTGGCTCGACGTCTGGTCTGGCATAGCTCAGCTAACTCAGACCTTCCCAGCTCTATTATCTCACTCTGTCAAAACCTCATGCTCGGTCCGGCAAGTCAAAATGAATGACATCCACACAGTCCTGGCCCCTTGGTTTTCCTCGGCAGCTCAGAAGCACTGGACAAGGTTCAGAATATGATTAAGAGCTTGCAGCTATCAACGTTGATGGACAAGCGCATATACTCTCCCGCTGGCCACCCTATGTCGCTTACCTCCAGTCCAGATCCCTCTACCAGCAACTGACCACAGCAAGCCACAGCTCATGTCCAAACTGGGAATTCGTATGGCACAATGCGGTCCCTACTCGAGTACAGTTCTTCCCATAGCTCATGGGGAAGAATATGTAGGATCGAACAACAAAAATTAAGCCAACCACAAGAGAGGGTGAATGGTTGTAGTATCCAAAAACCAAACTTTTAGTGGAATTAAAAGTTACCCTTGCTTCAATGTAGATCGATCTGACTGGAGTAGATGTGCCGGTCTGATCGCCCAATGACCTCCGGTCTGACCGGTATAGTAGCTCTGGTCTGACCGCCCGATGCGCCAAAGTCACCTGTTGCCGTCGCCGGTCTGACCGCGCCGATGCCGTCGGTCTGATCGCCGGTGCCCCGCCAGTTGGACGGCCACACCCGAGCAAGCACAAAATGAAGATCTCTCAAGGTGCAACAACAGTACTCCTCAAGAAAATCTTGACTAAACTCGAAACCCTAACTTTTTCCTAAACTCGACTCTCTCAAAATTGATACTGGAGGTCACACCCTCCCTCTCTATTTATATCCGAGGTAGACAGCCTAAAGCCATCAACCAACCTTATACAAGAAGTTCTAATCCCCTAGGAAACCTTCCCGTACAGGAAACAAGCTTTACAGACTCCAATTTGTACTAAATTGGGGCTCCTTCCAAATTCAACTCCCATCGCATACGCACGCAATATCTCCATCATATGCCATATGGAATCTTCGCCAACCACATGTATTGATCTTTAGCCTAAGCATCCCGCATAATATCCTGATCATTCGAACGTCATCTCTCCCAAGTTAACTCTGGTCCATCCCCGGCAACGCTCTCCCGAGACATTAAGACTCACCTACACATGTATCAACCAAGAAACCATCTCTGAGCACAAGTTCTCTCTAACTTTACTCATTGTTAGCACACAACAGTATTACATATGCATAATATCCATCTAGAAGCCATAAACACGAACTTTCCATGGATATCCAAAGAAACAACCCGAAACCGAAATCAACACAGAGCCGGCCGGTCAAACCGCGAGCTAGCCAATCTGACCGCACGCATAACTCCGGTTTGACCGGCCTACCCTAGCTGGTCTGACCACAACCATCAGACAATCACAATCCTGTTCATCACCTGAAAATCAATCATCTCCAAAACCACTCGCCAATAATCTCGAAATATAAAATCAAATAATCTCATATGCCAAACACTTCTAATCAAAAAATTCTAATCAAACACACTTTGAATTTATAGAATAGGCTATCCACAAAAGAAAATCTGCTAAAGAAGAAGATGGTCTCCATGGTAAGGTGTGAACTTTGTCTTCACCAGGACGAGGACGCAGATCACCTCTTCTTCTGGTGCCCATTTGCAAGAACCTTCTGGACTGCTCTTAGGATCCACCCAAGTATCTCCTCTATGGTGGACATGGGTCAGCTACAACCGCCGGCCATTATCCTCGTCTTCGAATACAGGACCTTGTACACCTGCTATGTTTTTGGCATCTTTGGAACTAGATGACACCCCGCGTGTTGCTGCGGGAATGATAGAGAATTTTCAAACATGCAATATGAGCATAGCATTTGAGATGAAAAAACTACTAGTAGTTGAAGGTTTGGGAATGGGGATTGATCTGGGGAGGAGTACGGAGCAGAGGAAAGAAAGCAAGGGGTCATCTGTAAATTTGTATGGATGATGCGGGCGGTTTTATGAAAAAACACCTCTGCTTAGACCGTGTTCGTCGGATCAGAATCGGAGGGCCTATAACAGCCGAGTGCATGAGTGCAGGAGGTTTGGTGTGTGCATAGGATAATTGCAGCTGAAATACATAGCTGCTGAATGGATAGAGCAAATATCGAAACAACAAAATTAAAGGCTGCTAACTCGATATTGAAGATTGAAAAATATACAGCATGAATAAAATTATCCCGAATTATTTTATATGTTTCTATATGAACTGAGCCTAAAAGGAAAATAGGTGTACTGTAACTGCTTACCTCATCGACTTGATAGCTTTGTATTTTACATGGTATCTTTCATAGTACAGCTTGTATTTTGCATGATGTCTTTCCTAGTACAGCTCACCCTCTCACTGGTCCTTTTAGCTAAGTTTTAGAACCAGTATAGTTAACCTTGTAATAGAATGCTAATAAGTTCATGTATAAGATGCTAGAATATCATACTCCCTCCGTTTTTTAATAGATGACGCCGTTGACTTTTTCTCACATGTTTGACTATTCGTCTTATTCAAAAATTTTATGCAAATGTATAAGATATAAATCACACTTAAAGTACTATGAGTGATAAAACAACTCATAACAAAATAAATTATAATTACGTAAATTTTTTGAATAACATGAATGGTCAAACATGTGAGAAAAAGTTAACGGTGTCATCTATTAGAAAACGGAGGTAGTATATTATTATGGTAAGCAATATACATTCAGCAGGACGTAACAATTATTACGTATATGTTATTATATAAATATGCCATATATGCACATAGAAGCACACTCGTTGTTTTGCATACCTGACCAAGAATGTGCTGTCAAGGCATGTAGCAAACCTGGTCGATGACTACCATGCAAAATTGATAGTCGCAACTGAAAAAAACTATCAAGTTATATTTAAACATCTATGCACGATTATCACTAATAGCTGGGGAATCATAACTGAACTATTAAACAATCAACAATACTAACATCTGCATATATATTCCCCAGCTATTAGTGATAATCGTACTATATATGCAGATGTTTAAATATACACGCAAGGAGTTAATATTATAATTAAGTTCTCATCCTTGATTAACTCCTTGCGTGTTCGTAACTTTCAGAAAACTTTCAAAATACCAATATTACTGAGCTGATTCAGAGTCACAAAAGATACGTAAATACATATATGGTATAGATCCATATCAGTTGCATCAGCACCTTGAAAATGAGAAAATGATATTAACTACTGACATATACACTAACTCAAGAGAGAAACCAATCAGTTTAAGATCTAACATGTCTATCTCACCTCATTCTTCTTTTTTCAACCGGAAATATGACACTCTTGATGGGGACTTTGTGAAAAGCATATATAGCACCATATATGTGTTAGATCATTAGAGTGATTGGAGAGATACTGCTGTGGAGATGCATATGAATCCACGGCTGCCATGCGCGGAGGATGGGGAACGCGGGGAATCGGCAGCCTGCCGCGGCGGTGGATGTGCGATATGGTAAAGACGGGAGAAACCATTGGAGAGAGGACGTGGGATGTGGGATGGGCTTCACATTTGCGTGCGTCGATTGGAGTGCGGGAGTGGAGGTGGGTCTAGCTGGGCCGACCTAGCAATTTGGGCCTTTTTCTCTTGTAGATAAATGAAGATCCAATGCTGTATATCTGATGTACATATTGATCGAACGGCTTATATAATGTTGATGACGTGGCGAATTGAGGAGGCAGCTTTGGATCCTAACTTTATAGAAAGAAGGGATCACAGACACGACATGGTCTTCCGAGGAGAAGCGTCGTCCATACCGACGCAGAAGACTCCACGCACTAGGTGGAACACCGACGTAATTATGACCGCCCTATAGAGACACACTAGAAACATTGCTTCTCTTTCCTTCTCACCTGTATGAAACGCTACAGCTAATGTAATCCTACCTTTTTCTAATTCAATGAAATTCAGATGGGGAAGTTGCCCACCCCTACCCCAACCCCCACCCCACCCCGTCCCCTGCCCCCGTGGGTAAACCTTAAAAAAAGGTTTTCACATTTTTATCATCAGTGGTACTACAGAAATGCACATAGAGGTCAGCAGTATAGGTGTCAGAACAGTTAAAACCGACACCTGTAGTGTTTTTCTCACCATGAAAGGATAAAAATAAATAAAATCGGCACATTTAAGCAAAGATAGGTGTCAGTATTTTAAATAATCTGGCACCTGTAATATATTATACGTGTCGTCTTTAAAAACCGGCACCTAAAAATCGAGCCGAGCTGGTGAGAAGATAAGCCTGTGATAGCTGACAAGGCCCACAACCCGCAAGGAGATAAGGCTACCACCTCCTGTTATCTCCTCACCCACGCACCCTCTCTCTCCCTCAGTCTTATCTCTCCTCTCAGCTCTCCCTCTCTCTCTCCCCACTGCTCTCTACCTCTCTCAGTGGCCTGGCTGAGGCGGCGGCGGCCTGGTGGCGGTGCTCTCCCCTCTATTAGATCCGGCGGGAGGGGAGGCGGCGATGGCGCCCTCCATCCGCCAGATCAGGAGGGAGAATAGACAGCGGGAGCGGAGGCGGCAGCATGCTCTTCCTTCCACTACATCCAACGGGAAGGAAGGCTCACACCTCCTCCTCTCCATCGGGCGACCGCGACATCGGCGGCTTCCCGCGGCAGCAATGGTGGTGGTGGTGTAGAAGGCAGCGGCGCTGTCCTCCTCATCTCCATCCAACGATGGTGGCGGAGCTGGAGAAGGCCGGCGTGGAGGACAAGGTGACGGCCAGCGACGCGAAGGAAGAGGCTCCTTTTAGACCATGATGTTAATGTGTTCATGATATTCTTGATGTATTACTGAAGTTAATTATGTGTTCTTGATGTGCTCGGGTCGGCTTGATTTGTGCTCTATGTTCATGATGTTCTTGATTTGTTCTTGAAGTTCTTGATGTGCTCAGGTCGGCTTGATTTGAGCAGACCCGGCATTCTTTTTGGCTCGTTCATCATTATAGGTGTTGGTTCTAAAACAACACCAGAACCGACACCTATTTGATTTCCACATCAGCGCCGTCTTCGTGATGCCGGTTGGCAACCTGACATATCTGGCACCTATGCTGGATTCCCAACTGGCACCAAAGACCTTTTCTGTGGTAGTGTTTGAATTTAAAGTTTTGAGTAAGTTGAGCTTGTTACGGTAGCACTACAAGTTTTATGAAATTTTTGGCATGCCTACTCTATTTTATCTATATATCATTTTGACTTGGCCATAACAAATTTACATTTCCCCCCTAAATCGCAGAGGAGAAATCTTTAAGACACGTCTTAATGTTCTCAGCGCAATCAAACATCCATATTGAAAATTTTGGGTATTTTACATTTTACATTATAATTACACAAATCATCATTCTATTTCAAAAAAGGACAAGAAAAGATTCAAACCAGTGTAGGGCAAAGCTGACACATATCTCGAGTATACCTTCCTTTTTTCCTTCTATTCGTATAGAAATGTGTGTTTCACACATTCACGGGAAAGTGTGCTCAACATATCAAGAAAGTGGTAATGCTAAAAGTAGAGAGTTGTAGAACGAACAACAGTGTGGTCCGGTAAACTATTCCTTAGAGCTGTGATGTTTATAATAAATTGTTTCTAACAATCTCATTGGATGATTTATAAAATCTTCTTAAATATTTTTACACCGATCTCTTATATGCAAATATCCTAAATATGGCCCTCCATGAATATTGCAAGATCTTTGCTCACTTTGTGTTAATGATTTTGATATTTCGCATAGATTGACATCTATATTAAATTTACTGTATTAGTACATGTGCCCCCAAACTCAACTTACCTTTTGTTTTCTTAGTTTTCTAAAGTATAGACAACCTGATTTTCAGCAACTTTACATTTCATAAGTTGGTATTTTAGAACCATAACAATATCATCCGTACTAACTACAAAAAAATGTCATCTATTTGCCAAAAATATGTCACTAGACACATTTATTGTGATATTTGCATGACTTAGTAACAGTTTTAAACGAAGAACAACTTGCAATAGATGAATGTTGACTGGATCTGGTTTGTAGATAGTAAAAAATGAGAGAAGCCTTCTCTATGTTATTTCCTTTCAACACTTTTGTGATGCATTCAAACGAAAATATATAGAGGAAGTTCTTTCCAAAAATTGCAATGCCCAAAATTCACCTATTTGACCGACTAGCCCGACTACTCATTGGTCGATTAAAGCTGATCCTACTTGGGGCAAATTATATCGGTTATAGGTGGTGACAAGGCAAATAGGTGGGCTATCTAGGAGATAAAGGTAGCTAACGTTCGCTAGGAGATAGAAATTGGGCCTTGCTAGAACATTGATCCCAAATATTTGCCAAGGCCCAAAGGCACCAAAACAGAGAAGGTAAAGGCAACTAGGGTTCGCCTCAATCCCCCGAATCCCCTATCTTCCTCCTCTTGTGAACGCCGCGCTGCCGACCCTCTCTCCCCACGCTCCAGTCATCGCTCCAGCTCTTCGGCTTGTGTACCAAGACATCGCCCTGGCTCTCCTAGCTTGCCGCAGTGGCTATTTCCTCGCACTGATCCCTTGCACAGCCTTTGCAGTTGGAATATCGTGAATTAAGGTATGACTTGAATCTCAAATCTGAAATATCATAGATTTCATTCTTTCAATAGTTTCAAAGTATACAACGAAGCATGCCAAAAATAACTAGCAAACTTCAAGGCAAAAAATTATTGTTGGTTAAGTGTTGGAAGCATAGATTAGTTGCTAGCAAGTGGGTCACCGGTTAAAAATGGATTAGTGAATGAACACCGATTTATCCGCATGAAATCGAGGGAATCAATTATGCCTAAAATATATCTCCAAACACTCTCCACTCCACCATGTTATTTATACCATTCACCCTTCCGCAAATCGGGCCAACCATTCTGTCATCGGGGAACTCATTATGGGCTTATGTGTTAGTAGTAACCATCACCCTCCCTCATTTGGCTGTTAGTCTGCCATGGAATCATTTTTTATCCATTGGGTTTATAAACAAGGTACTTGGTGCTATTGGGTAATTTTACCTATGAATATTCCATATGTTAATTATTGTGTAATCATCTCATTGAAAGTATGAAGTGTATTCAAGGATAGCTTTGCACTGTTTATATAATTGCTTTATTCGGCTAGATAAACTTATATAATATTTAAAATGGTCCACTAATTCACACCAGCTTTAATGTCCCAGTCCGTTCATAGTATGGTTTATCTGGTGTGCAGGTTCTAGTTCCGGTTTACGCTCACTAGGTACAACTGTTCGTTTGGTGGGAAACAGTCTCACATGGAAACTTTAGATAGCATTGGGCCAGTTAATATACCCAGTTCATTCCAACCATATTACCTTTGTGTTAACACTTTTACACAAAGAAATAACAAAAGATGAAGTGGGATGCTCTATGAATGTGGGACCACTAGCTCAACTTACAGAGCTAGGCTAACATGGTTATTAGAGGCTGGAGTGTAACTCCAACATTTTACATTATATTTTCAACAATCTTGGAGTATATATAAGCCATTTATTTTGGACAACTTTGGAATTAATGGGATTGCTAGAAATAGGAAAGAAATGTTCTACACATTTATATTAGTGTGTGATGTACAACATATAATGCCATCTGCAATATATGTGCACAAAAGTTTTCTAAGCAATGTTGAAGGATGCATGTATGCTATTAAAACAGTGTATAATTCAATTAACCAATATTTGTTATGCACACAATAGTTAACATTCCGTATTAAGCACCACTTTATTTTTTTTTCATGTTCTCTGATAGTGTTTTTCATACACTGATACAGTATGGCTCCAAGAATATTAGAGAAGGCATTACACAGTGATATCCCACATGATGTCACAAGATGTAACATTTTGCCACGGCTTCCATTCAAGTTGGCCACCCGTTTTAAGGTCATATCAAAGAAATACTATGGGATTCTCACCAACAACGCCCCGCTCTCTGCTTGGCAAGCAAGGCTCTGCCCACTGTGCCCTGCACTTATCCACATGGATCTCCCAGACAGACATTTGGGTGCATATACTAGCAATGTTGAAGCCATTGATGTGCTCTGATCAACGCCTGACATTGTTGGCATTCCCTCAGGCTTTGACTTTCTTGGTTGCTGCCTAGAAAATGGGATTCTAAGTCTCCTAGCCTCAACCAATGGTCTTGTACTTTCTTGGTTGCTGCCTAGAAAATGGGATTCTAAGTCTCCTAGCCTCAACCAATGGTCTTGTACTTTCTTGGTTGCTGCCTAGAAAATGGGATTCTAAGTCTCCTAGCCTCAACCAATGGTCTTGTCTGCATCCTCTATACTCCAATTTATTTTATCTTCCACTCACGAGCGCCCATCTTGTTCATAGCTAACCCAACAACGCAAAAAGCCCAACTGATCCTTGGTACAACTAAACACATCGCAAGGTTTAATAAAGGCATCGGCCTCGCGTTCGACCCAGTGGATAATTTTTAGGAGAATACAGTTAGCAAGTTCAAGATAGTCAATGCAGTTGGTGCTAGGACCATTGAGGATAACAGGACTAAGTTATGCTTTGCTACCTTCTCCTCAAATACAAGTAGCTGGGCCATGTCCAGTACGACGGTTTATGTGCACACCAAAATTAACTGCAACAACAAGAAGATGGCCTATGGAAGTGGAATCATGTACTGGGATTACTAGGAGATTGTGCTCTTGTTTGACATTGCCACTGATATGGCTGGCATCATGAAGATGCCATGGATTCAACTAGGTGTCAAAGTGAAGGGACCTGTCAACCATGATATTGACACCTCTGAGTGTATCATCTTGTTGGAGTAAACACCAACTTCAATTGGGAGATCAAGCATGAGAGAAGATGGATTGACATGATGAAGGATAGCATCTCTGCATTTGGGTTCTGCCATTCAATGCTGTTGTGCTCAGGGTTGCAGACAAACCTTATTGATGCCGGTTCCAAACCGACATCGGAACCGGCACCTATTTGATTTCCGCCTTCGTGGTGCCGATTAGGAATCCGGCATATCCAGCACCTATGCCGGGTTCCCAACTAGCACCAATAGCCTTTTCTGTGGTAGTGTTTGAATTAAAAGGGTTGAGTAAGTTGAGCTTATTATGGTAGCACTACAAGTTTTATGAAAATTTTGGCATGCCTATTCTATTTTATCTATTTATGTCATTTTGACTTGGCCATTACAAATTTACACGTCTTAATATTCTCAGTGCAATCAAACTTCCATATTGAAAATTTTGGGTATGTTACATTTTACATTATAGTTACACAAATCATCATTCTATTTCAAAAAAGGACAAGAAAAGATTCAAATTAGTATAGGGCTAAGCTGACACACCTCTTAAGTATACCTTCCATTTTCCTTCTATTTATATAGAAATGTGTGTTTCACACATTCACGTGAAAGTGTGCTCAACATATCAAGAAAGTAATAATGCTAAAAGTAGAGAGTTGTAGAACAAACAACAGTGTGGTCTGGTAAACTGTTCCTTAGAACTGTCATGTTTATAATAAATTGTTTCTAATAATCTCATTGCATGGTTCATAAAATCTCCTTAAATATTTTTACACCGATCTCTTATATGCAAATATTCCAAACATGGCCCTCCATGAATATTTGAAGATCTTTGCTTGCATAGATTGACCTCTATATTAACTACCTCTATATTAACTTTTACTGTATTAGGACGTGTGCCCCCAAACTCCATTACCTTTTGTTTTCTTACTTTTCTAAAGCATATACACCTGATTTTCAGCAACTTAACTTTTCAGCTATCAACAATGCTATATAGCCCTGTAAATATTTTCCTTCTTTAATGAAAATATAGTGCCAGGCAAAGCCCTGCAGTCCTTCCAGTGAAAAAAAAAAAACAATGCTATTTAGCCTTGAATGCAGTAAGTTGGTATTTTAAAACTAAAACAATATCATCCTTACTAACTACAAAAAAATGTTATCTATTTGCCAAAAATATGTCACCAGACACAGTTGTTGTGATATTTAAGATAAAAAATAAAAAAATCGTTAAAACTAGGGTTAAAATAGTTAAAACTACAAAACCGAAAACATTTGGATAAAAAATAGAAATTAAGATAAAAAATGGGAAAATCGACTTAGGGCGGCCATGCATCCAGTGACACACTGCACATCCCTAAGTTTACTGGGGGGCGCATCCTCTCTATTGCGCGTATTTTCTCGGGATTAGCTTCTATGCCTCGAGATGAGAATAGAAAACCGAGAAGTTTGCCCGTCGGCACACCGAACACACACTTTTCGGGGTTCAGTTTCATGCACGTGGACCTAAGGCTGTCGAAAGTCTCGGCTAGATCTTGTAACAACATATCTTTGTGGCGCGTCTTTACGATCAAGTCATCGACATATGCGTCTACATTACGCCCTATTTGATTACTCAACGTAATGCGAGTCATGCGCTGAAAAGTAGGGCCTGCATTCTTTCAACCAAAAGGAATAGTTGTATAACAAAAGGTGCCTACAGGAGTAATGAAAGCAGTTTTTTCCTAATCTTCCCTAGCCATGCGAATCTGATGGTATCCTGAATAAGCATCTAGGAAACACAAAAGGTCTCACCCCATAGTGGAGTCGACTATCTGATCTATGCGTGGTAAAGGGAAGGGATCCTTAGGGCACGCCTTGTTGAGGTCCGTGTAGTCGATGCACATCCGGAGCTTGCCCTTGGCCTTTGGAACGACCACCGGGTTCGCTAGCAACTCCAGGTGGATGATCTCTCGGATGAAGCCGGCCTCCAGGAGCCGCGTCACTTCCTCGCGGATGAAGGCTAGCCGCTCCGGGGCCTGGCGCCGCACTTTCTGCCGGATGGGTCGGGCGTCCGGCCGCACGGCGAGATGGTGCTCGATCACCTCCCTGGGGACCCCGGGCATGTCCGACGGCTTCCAAGCGAAGATGTCGGAGTTCGCCCGCAGCAAGGAGATGAGCACGCTTTCCTATTTGGCGTCTATGTTGCCGCCAATCTTGGCGGTCTTGGACGGATCATCGCCAAGAGGGATCTCCTTAACGGGTACCTCATCGCCCGAGGTGATGCGCTTCTTGAAGGCGCGGGATGCGGAGGCCTCCGGGGATCCGCCGGCCTCCACCGGCTCAGTGGCCGCCACCAAGCTGTCGGCGCGCTGCTCCGCACACGCCAAGGCGATCTTGACATCGCCAGAGACGGTGATTGTCACGCCCAGAAATTCACGAACCAGAATTTCTAAGCTGAATGTGCATTAAACCCCAGTCCAGGACCAGCCAGGGTACACAAACGACAATTGTTGACATACAGATTCACGTCTTACAAAAAGATTACAAATGCAGCGGAAAAGGTAAAAACGAGCTAAGCCTAAAGACTTGACTCCTGCAGCGAGGCGACTCCATTCCACAGGCATCGTTGACAGCAGCGACGAAACCAACTTCTTCGAGACATCTCCAACTGAGAAGGACTTCATCTCTGGTGTGGGGGAAAATTGAGCAAGACTGAATACTACCGACTGTACTCAGCAAGTCATACCGGAAGAGAAGGTATGATGCAGGATATATCCAAGGGAGGCTAAAGGTTCTTTTGCAATAAAGCACGTATTTAAAAGCAGTAGTTGAAAGCAGTAAAATAGTTGTAGTAATTAATCAATATTAACCTATCACTGCTCAATGCTACACCACGTTGAGTCAGGCCCAAACCACCACTTGAACTAACCAGTTCTATTAGCTAACTAGGGGTGAGACTAATCACGGTGAATCTGGTCGACCGCCCATAACTGCGGGCATGGCTATTTGAATAGTTTTACTCTGATCAGAGGTGTACAACTGTACCCACAAGACACAGCCCCAAGACACGTTCCCGTGCGCCGACATGTCACCACGACATACCAGAAAGAGGCCGTGACAGGACCCTTCGCATAACCCCTCTAACCGATCGCACCACACCTCAGGGTTTGCCCCCGTCCCCAGTAGGCAACGGGCAGCCCCCCTCTCGTGCCGTGGTGAATCCGGAAGCCGATCAACCGGACACCCCGGCCGACCCAACTCCATCACGCCCACCCTCGCCTGGGTACATCGGCTAGAGGAAAGCTACACTACAAGCCCAGCCGTTGCCCACGCTGGCTTGTGGTAAGCACGATAAATTCTTCCAGGGTTTCCCTCGAATCGGTCCTTAATCGCCATGGGCACAACTAGCAAAACCATGCACCCACAGTCCACCATGTAGTGTATTTTAATTAACTAACACCATTGCGGTGGCACTAATCCAAAGCTATGCCAATAATCAAAGTCTATGCATTAATGTGATTCCCCATTTGTGGGCTAGTTGAACTAAGCATGGCTAAGCATCTCCTAAACCAACATCTAGTCTTCTTAATACCCAAGTTATCAATGGCGTAAGGGAAACAACATATAGCTGAGTAATAGGACCCATCCCACATGATATTGTAAAACAATGCAATATTTAATAGAAACGCGGGTCATTTGTAAATTGGGTACAATATGATCAATTGTGATGTATGACTTGCCTTGCTCTCGCACTGATGAGACCACAGCAACGTCTTTGAGAAACCGCGGATCGACGAAACAGCCGAGATCTACGTGACAAACAAAGCACACAAGCAAAACAAGCTATAAGACTACCGAAACAGGAAACAAAACTATTTTTAATGGATTCTTTGCATTTTTGTTGATTTACTGAGACTTGAATGGACTTAAATAGAGCTCGGATGAATTAGTTATGAATTTTAGAAGATTATCTGTGTTTTTACTATAAAGAGAAAAACCTTAATTATTTATTGCGCAATATATCCTAGGGCTGACGTCATCAAGGAGGATGCCGACAGGCGGGCCCCACTAGACAGTGACTCGAGGGGGAAGGGAAGGGGCACTGGCAGGTGGGCCCCACTCGGCATCGGCTCAAGGGGAGGGGCGAGGCGCCTGGCTCGGCTCGGCTCCGAGCTGACCGGCTGGCCATGGGGCAACGGCGCGCGCGGAGCTGGCGGCGGCACGCGGTTACCAGCGACGGCAACCGGCGGCGGGAGGCGGCAGCCGATGGCGGCGGCGCGAAGGCGGCGGCGCATGGCCGAAGCGGCGTGGGCGCAGCAGCTCGAGCGGTTGGAGCTCCGGCTCCAATGGCCGGAGGTAGGAGACGACTGACAGGTGGGACCCACCTGTCGGCGTCCTAGAGAGGAGAGAGAGGCACGGGCCGGCCCAACGAAGAGGAGGCCGATCGCGGGAGGAGATGGACCGGCGGCCCAAAAGAGAAAAAGAAGGAAAAGAAAAAGGAGGAAAAGAGGAAAATGAATTCCTAGGATTAAATATTGCACTTGCTCATTTTAATTTGTTAAAATTATTTTTAGGGCTCTGAAAATTCCACTAAAAATCCTGTTAGCATATTTTGATATGTAGAATCCAAGAAAAATTCCACATGCCGATTCTGATTATTATTTACATTTATTAATTTGAGGAATTAGCTCTAGGTTAAATTGAACAATTTCCTCGGACGATTTATTTTACAAATTTTAAAGCTGGAAAGGGAACTTCAGGGCGTGACAGTGATGGGGCCGTTGGTGAAGTTCATGGCCGCCACCCACTACGCCTACCTTCACCCAATGATTGGCAGCGACGGCTGAAGCCTCTTCCCCGGGGCCTCGAGGGCATGGAAGGCCGTCGGGGAGATGATGCTGAGGCTGGCCCACCCGTCGATCAAGACGCGCTTCATCTTGACGTTATGGATGGTCGGGGACACCACAAGGGCCAGCTTCCCTCCACGGGCGAGCACCATCGTGTGGTTACTCTAGTCGAAAGTGAGCTTCACCTCCGACCAGCGCGCCTGCCGCGCCGCCTCGTGGGTTGGGACGGCGGCCAGAATCTCACGCCTCATGGCCTTGAAACTGCGACGGGAAGCGTGAGCGCAAGCCCCCCTCTCCCCCCCCCCCCCCCCGTCGAGTGTGGCGACAGTCCCCTGAGGTACCTGGAATTCCAGGTCCTCGCTGTCGTTGTCGTCATTGGCGGGGGGCCTTTTCCTTGGCCTCCTCTCGCAGGTTGCCAACGGAGGTCGCGGGGGCCTTGCCCTTCCGGCGACCCTGTCGCCTCTCCCCGTCGGTCTTTCTGTACCGCTCAGCCACGTTCTTAACCGTGCGGCAGTCGGCGAGACTGTGCCGATAGGTGTTGTGCACCGAGCACCACTTATCCGCCGAACGGCTTTCGCCGGGGGGGGGGGGTTGGGTGGTACTCGGCTTGTCGCCGGTGGCCTTATCCTTGCGCAGGGTCCGAGAGGGGCCGTAGGTGGCAAGGACGTGGCCCTCGTTGTCAGAGTGGGCCGGCTTCCTCTTCCTCCTCTTGTCCCGCCGCTTGGAGTGGGGAGAGGACTCGAGGGCCGGGGGCAGCCGCAGCCGCCGCACCAAAGCTAGGGGAGTTCCAGGCCCACGCCTCCTCCTTCCAAGCCACCTTGTTTGCTAGCTCGGCGGTGGTCTTCGGCTCCTTGGAAGCGATCTTCTCGAGCATGCGGTTGTACCGCATGCCGCTCTGGAATGTATAAATGACCGCGTGGGCCGGTATGCATGGGATGGTGTTGCGGACCTGGCAGAAACATTGTATGTACGAGCGGAGGGACTCTTCATCCCTCTGCTGCACAGCGTGCAGATCCGCCTCCTCTCCTAGGCGGGGATACGTGCCCTGATAGTTCGTAACGAACTGCTGGTAGAGGTCCTCCTAGGAGTGGATGGAGTCGAGGGGCTGGGTCATGAGCCAGCTGCGCGCCTGACCCTTAAGTGCCATGGGAAAGTAATTTGCCATGACCCGGTCATCTCCCCCGCCGCCATGATGACCGTGGTATAGATCTGGAGGACCTCAGAGGGGTTGACGCTGCCATCGTACTTCTCGGTGAGGTTGGAGCGGAACTTCGGGGGCCACCGGACATTCCGGAGACTCGCCACGAAAGCCTTGCACCCGGTCCCACCAGGAATAGACGCGGGGAGCGAGCCGGCTTGCGCGGAGGGGCGCGACACTCCTGACGAGGAGGCGCCCTCTCCCATGCAGGCAGCACGACGCTCGTCCCTGCGGCACTCGATGTTGATCCGAGCGTCTTGTTCTCCGTAGAGATCGCCGTCATGCCTTCGGCTCTTCGAGGGCCTCGACGACGACGGAGCTGTCGATCGCCTCGAGGTCAAGGCTGACCGACGGGCTCTCCTTCATGCAGACAATGAGAGGGTGGTGGGGGTACGATGTACCCGTGGTCTCGAGCCGGCCTTCGGCGGCAAGCTGCCGCAGAGCGGCGGTGACCAGGTTGGCCACGTCGTCCAACCTTCACTGGATGGGAGTCTCCGGCTCCGGGTTGACGGGAGGGTGCCGCAAAAGAGCCCCCACCACCTAAAGTGCGCCGTGGGGCGAGCCTCCGTCGCCGTAGGTTAGGTGGCGACACACCCCGGCACAGCGTGGCCTTCGCCCGCCAGGCGGCGAGGAAAGGGCCGAGCCCCTAGATCGATCGGGGTCCTCCCGCCGTCGGGGACTGCGACGCGGAGGAGTTGGAGAATTCTAGTGACGGTGGCGGGTGCGTACCACCGCCTCCTGCTCCACCACCTCAACCATGGTCGCTGAGGACGGAGAGAAACTTGGGGCGGAAGAAAACAACTTCCTTCTCAAGCGCGCGACTTCCCCTACTTGGCGCGCCAGCTGTCGAGGAGTGATCCTCTCTAGCGGGTGATCGTGAGATCCCCCTTTGTGAGTTCGGCCGGGGGAAATGGCGCGATGATCGAGGTGTTGCTTCTGCTTGCCGTCTAACCGCTAGATCGCCCTCGTGGCTGTGTAGGAGAGCAAGGATTATACAGGTTCGGGCCGCTCTTGGGCGTAATACCCTACTCTTGTGTGTGGGATTATGGTGAATTCTTACAAGAGGTTTTGAGCTCCGGAGGGAAACCTAGCTGTTCTCCTTCTCGAGCTCTAGTTGTCTTAGAATCGTCCCTTTTCTTGGTAGGCGAGGTCCTCCTTTCATAGTTCAAGGGGATACCACATGCACCGTTTGCACCTACCCCTCCTAGGGAGGGGGGCCCACAAGGCTCTATTCATACCGCTATCCTTTGCTTCAACCGGAAGCAACATGGTCGCCTGGCTTTAGGTGGGGCCCGGCGCCTCCCCCCGCCTGACACGGGGGACATCCCTGTCATACCCTATTAATTGTATGAAGACTTCGGCGGCTCACCACGCGCGTGGGGCGCCTCTAGCAGCATGCCGATAGGACAGGGCATACCCGCCCCCACTCCGCCTGACACAGGGCAGATCGTGGGGGCACTGCCCCGTCCCGTCACCTGTGACCAGTCACAGGCTGGTCAAGCTCGATTGACATGGGTCAATCGAGCGGCGCCGCACGTCGCTCCACGCCGTATTAAATGCGGCGTGGGGCGGTTGGGGCGCCGCGCATCGAAGGCGCGGAGCAGTGTCTTTCACCCCGCCCACTCTCTCTGCCATGTGGTGGTCGGGTGAGGGCCTCGGGGTGGCACGCCCCGAAAGCCCGAGGGGTGCGACGTGCACCCTGAGGCCCCCTGGCCACCTCAGCGCTACCCGAGGGGCGGGGGGAAGCGAGGTCACGTAGCCACGCCACTAGATGGGAAGGACACTTCCCTCTACTGTGCGTATCCTGTCACGCCCGGAATTTCTATCCAAAATTCCAAACGCTTACATGTGCGCGAACCCTCGTCCAGGAATCAGCCGAGGCACACAATAACAAATTGATAATAGAGTACAATTATTACTCTAATTAATAAGCGAATAAAATGTCATTACAGAGGTAGATAGTTCCTCTCAATCAATAAAGATCTAAGCAGCGGAAAATAAGATAAACGGCGCTGACGATTCCACTCTACAGGCAGCTTGACCAGGGCTACGCCTAATCATCCACACCATCAGCATCACTGTAGAACTCCTCTTCTGATGAATGATCGCAAGGTGAGTATATGACATACTCAGCAAGCCATGCAGCAAATATGCAAGTGCACAGGATAATAAAGGATGGCATAGTAGGGTTTCATTTGCATAAACAGCATTTAATAAACATTTCAGAATTTAATAAAACAGTTGAGTAATAATTAAACAATATTAATCCAACGCTATACAACATACCCTGTTGCATAGGCCCAACCATTCTGAACAACCAATCCCGGCTGCACAGTTCTATCTCCAAACTAGGAATATACCATTCCAAACCAGGAGCTAATCAAATTATTACCAGTCATAGTATCTTTTATTATGATGAGAGGTGTGAAACTAATCACGAAAGACATTGTTAGACCTGCCCATAACCGCGGGCACGGCTATTCGAATAGTTTTACTCTGACCAGAGGTGTACCACTGTACCCACAAGACACAGCCCCACGACATGTCACCATGCGCCTTGATACCACCACGGTACCTCAGAAAGGAGCTGTGACAGTACCCCTCGCACAACACAATCCATCACAGCGCATCGTTCCTGGATCATAATCACCCCCTTATAAACAAGGCATGGACTCCCCAGCGACACTCGTGGGCTTATCTCCGCCACTTCTCAGTCTGGTGCCCCGCAATGAACCATGCTATACAAAAGGTAAAGCCGTTGCCCACGCTGGCTTGTGGTTGGCACGGTTAATGTTTCACAACCGAAACTCGTGAACCGGTCCTTAATTGTCATGAGCACGACCATCAAAACCATGTGCTCACAACCCACCATTATCAAGTTTTAGTTGGCAAATTAATTAATTAACCAATTATGATTAACCATCATGAGCTATCATTAAGCCATCATTAAATACTAGTGAGTCATAAGTTATCCCAATAGTGTGCTAATGTTTCTAAGCATGGCTAAGCAATCACATCTAATATCTAGCTGAACCAATATATAAAGCTCAACTAGTCAATTTATAATAACCCAAGGTATCAAGGAATAAAGTAATCAAAAACAAAAGGGCTATAACAAACAATAGGATAATTCCACCCAATGACATTCGAAAATAAATGCAATAATTGAATAGAAATAATAGCTTTAAACGGGATCAACATGTTCAAAGGGTTGTTTGGAATATGTGTGACTTGCCTTGCTGGCCTCGGAACTCTTCAAATTCTTCTCCTGCGAAAACGGACTCTCCGGAAACGTCGGAATCTAAACAGAAAAGAGCAAAACACCAAAACAGCACATAAACAAGCATAAACAGAACATGTGAATATTTTTAACATGTAGATCTCAATTTTAGAAAAATTTAGAGACTTGAACCAACTAAATCCGAGCTAAGATGAATTAGTTATGAATTTTTAAAGATTAAATCAGATTAAAACACTTATATGGATTTTAATTGAATTATGACGCAATAATGAATTATTTTTGAAAAGGAAAAGAGGATTTATTGCGTCAGCGGCTAGGGTTTGCGGTGGACCGGGTGCACGGCGACGGTTCACGAGATTGGATGGCCGAGATCGATCCATCCAAAACGAACGGCCGAGATCGACCGGTCCACGGCCGGACCACGGCGGACGGCACCGATGGCGTCAGCGGTGACGTCATCTCCGGCGGCGGCTCGGGCGCGCATGCTCGCCGGCGAACGACGGCGCGGCGGCGCGAACGGAGAGCACCTTCGGGTAGCGGTTGGCACGGCGAACTCACCGGTGACCAAAACGGCGGCGGAAGATCAACGGACGGCGACGACGACGAGGAAAAAGCGGCGGCGACCTTCGGCTTGACGACGGCGACGGTGTTCCGGCGGTCTATGGCGACGACGGAGGGGCGGACGAGGACGGCGACACGACGGCGACCACGACGGCGGCCTCCCCGAGTGACGGCGACGACTGGAGCGACGGCGGCGCACGGCTGGAGCGGCGGCGACGACGGCGGCGCGAGGGCTCACGGCGCTAGGGCTCTACGGACGACGAGAGACGAAGACGAAGGTGGCGACGGGTAGCGGCGGGCTTGGGGGTCCTTTTATAGGGGTTGGAAGGCGGCGGCGAAGGCCCACGGCGGCCGGCGACGAGAAGGAAAGATTAGGGTTCGGAGGAGAGAGATGAATCCGGTTCGAGATCGAATCCACGAATTTCCAAAGCGATTTAGATAAAGTTCCAAAAGGGAAAAGGTAGAGGAGGTCCCGAAGATCATTTCCCCTCTATTGATTTCACCGGAAACGGAAAGGGGCGGCTGGATTTGGAAGGAGACGACGGCGGCGCGGCGCTAGGGTTTCGGGCGGCGGCGGCGCGAGGAAGACGACGAGTCTGACAGGTGGGCCCCACCTGTCAGCGGGCGGACGCGCGCGCGCGAGCGACGGCTGCGGCTGCGGACTGGGCCGACTTGGGCCGGGGAGAGAGAGAGAAGGTTTTGGGCCGACTTTCGGCCCAAAGCCAAAAGAGACTTTTAAAAACCTTTTTCCATTTAAATTATTCATGAAATGCAATTCCATTTATGAAAAATACTTCCTTGGCTCAATTAAATCCCAGAAAAATCTAGGAATTATAGAATCAAGCAAAGTATTTAATGAAATTTTATCTGGCCCCATTTTATATTGGAATTTATTATTTAAAATTAGATCTTCTCTTCTAGGCTTTTAAAATCATTTCTAATAATTCCAATTAAACAACAATTTATATTTTTAGGATTTTTAGGATGTGACAAACCTACCCCCCTTAAACAGAATCTCGTCCTCGAGATTCGGAAGAACTAGCGAACAGATGCAGATGAGCTGACTTCAATTCATCTTCCCATTCCCAAGTTGATTCGTCTTCCGAGTGATTACTCCACTGAACTTTACAAAAACGGATAACTCGATTCCTGGTTCTTCTCTCATCTGTTTCCAAGATACGGATTGGTTTCTCAATATAGGTCAGATCCTCTTGGACTTCTATCTGTTCAAGGTTAGCTTCTTCGGTAGGTACCCTCAAACACTTTTTCAATTGCGACACATGGAACACATTATGGACTCCTGCCAAAGATTGAGGTAACTCCAACTGATAAGCGACCTCTCCTCTCCTACTGACAATCTTGTAAGGTCCCACGAAACGCGGTGCCAATTTTCCTTTAGTGTGGAAACGATGAACTCCTCGAAGAGGCGTGACACGAAGGTACACATAATCTCCTTCGTCAAAACTTAGATCTCTACGACAATTGTCGGCATAACTCTTATGACGAGACTGGGCCACACGCAATCTTTCTTGAATGATTTTTACCTTTTCTTCCGCTTCCCTTAGGATATCAGTCCCGAAAACCTGACGTTCTCCCGTTTGATACGACAAAAGCGGAGTGCGGCACTTCCGACCATGTAGCGCTTCGTAAGGAGCCATCTGAAGACTAGCTTGATAACTGTTGTTGTACGAGAATTCCGCATAAGGTAAATTCTTATCCCAACTTCCACCGAAGTCTAAAGCACAAGCTCTCAACATGTCCTCCAAAATCTGATTTACCCTTTTGGTTTGTCCGTCTGTCTGCGGATGATAAGCAGTACTAAAGTTCAGCTTAGAACCCATCTCTTCTTGAAGCTTCTTCCAAAACTGTGAAATAAACTGACCACCTCGATCAGACACTATTTTCTTAGGGACACCATGCAAGCACACAATCCTTGCCATATACAATTCAGCCAACCGACTTCCGGAATATGTTGTCTTTACTGGGATGAAATGAGCCACTTTGGTAAGTCTGTCGACTATCACCCAAATAGAGTCATGTCCTGATGACGTTCTGGGTAGACCGGTGATGAAATCCATACCGATTTCCTCCCACTTGCATTCAGGAATCTTCAAAGGCTACAACAAACCTGCGGGCTTCTGATGTTCTGCCTTGACTCGCTGACAAACATCACATACTACTAAGTATTCTGCGATTTCACGCTTCATACTTGCCCACCAAAATCTTTCCTTGAGATCCTGGTACCTCTTGGTACTACCAGGGTGAATGGAGTATAAAGTATCATGAGCTTCTTTTAGAATTGCATCTTTTAAATCTTTGTTGTCGGGGACACAGATTCTTTCGCCCAACCATACAGTTCCTTGCTCATCTTCCAAGAAACCGATAGCTTTTCCTCTTCTCATATTCTTCTTAATTTCTTGAATATCGGGGTCATTAATTTGGGCTTCTCTAACCTGATCGATTAGCGTGGGCTTTGCTTCTAAGGCTGCAACAAAACCTCTACTAACAATTCCCAAATTTAATCTTTTAAAATCCTTGCATAACTCCAATGACAACTCTCGTCCTTCCGTAGCATTGCAATAGCCTTTCCTGCTAAGAGCATCTGCTACAACATTAGCCTTTCCCGGGTGATAATGAATTCCCATATCATAATCCTTAATTAATTCCAACCATCTCCGTTGTCTCATGTTCAGATCTGGCTGAGTAAAGATATACTTTAAGCTCTTGTGATCGGTGTACACCTCTGTACGAGTACCGAAAAGATAATGACGCCAAATTTTCAACGCATGAACCCCTGCAGCCAACTCAAGATCATGAGTAGGGTAGTTCTTCTCATGCGGGCGTAACTGACGAGATGCATAGGCAACCACCTTCCCATCTTGCATCAGAACACAACCTAAGCCAAGCTTAGATGCATCGCAATACACTTGGAAACCCTTCTTTGGATCAGGTAAAATCAAAATAGGAGCTGATGTTAAGCGATTCTTCAACTCTTGAAAACTCTGCTCACATTCTTCTGACCACTTGTATTTTACATCCTTTTGAAGCAGTCGTGTCATGGGCTTAGCAATCTTGGAGAAATTCTCTATGAACCTCCGGTAATAACCTGCAAGACCCAGGAAACTGCGAATCTCTGAAACTGTCTTCGGTTGTTTCCAGTTGGTTACGGATTCCACATTACTAGGATCAACGGCAACTCCTCCGGCTGAGATTACGTGACCAAGGAACTTCACTTTAGACAACCAAAATTCACATTTGCTAAACTTGGCATACAACTGATGTTCTCGCAGCTTCTCTAGCGCAAGACAAAGATGTTCTTCATGCTCTTCTTTTGTTTGGGAGTAGATAAGAATGTCATCAATAAAGACCACCACGAACTTGTCTAGGTATTCCATAAACACCTTATTCATTAAGTTCATGAAGAAAGCGGGGGCATTGGTAAGTCCAAAAGACATAACAGTACATTCGAACAATCCATACCTGGTGGTAAAAGCCGTCTTAGGTATATCCTCTTCTTTAATCCTCAACTGGTGATACCCTGATCGAAGATCTATCTTGGAGAAAACGGTGGCACCTTTAAGCTGATCAAACAAATCATCAATTCTGGGCAGCGGGTACTTATTCTTGATAGTCACATCATTTAATGCACGATAGTCCACACACATCCTCTGGGTATGATCTTTCTTTTCCACAAAAATAACTGGAGCTCCCCATGGAGATGAACTTGGTCTGATGTATCCCTTTTGAAGCGAATCGTCGACTTGCCTTTTGACTTCTGCCAACTCATTGGCTGCCATTCTGTAAGGTCTCTTATGGATCGGAGTTGTTCCGGGTATCAGATCTATTCTGAATTCAATATCTCTCTTAGGCGGCATACCAGGTAAATCGTCCGGGAACACGTCCGGGTATTCCTGTACTACGGGAATCTCTTCCAAAGCTATTTGGTTCAGACTTGACCTTAAAGACTCAGAAGACAGTGCATGAACCGTTACAACTCGACCATCATTGCTAGTGAGAGTTACTTTTCTGTTGGCACAGTCTATCACACCTTTATACCTGACTAACCAGTCCATCCCTAGGATGACATCAAGATCTTTGGATTCTAACAAGATAAGATTGGCCAGAAATGGCACTTCTTGAATTTCTATTCTGACAGAGGGGCTACGTTGCAAAGAGAGTACTTGATTACTCGGGGTACTAACCATCAAAGGACGTCTAAGATCTTCTACTTCCATCCCATGATTTCCCGCAAAACTCATAGATAAAAATGAATGTGTAGCACCAAAATCGAAAAGCACTGTTGCAGGAACTGAGTTAACAAGAAACGCACCCAAAATCACATTTGGAGCACCTTGAGCTTCTGCAGCAGCAACATGATTGACACGAGCCTTTAGCGTAGGTGCGGTAAAGTTACTCTGGGTAGGGACAATCTTCGCGCGTCGGGGCTTCGGACACTTGTCAGAGTAATGTCCTGGTTCACCACAGTTGAAGCATACTCCGGGCTTGCTGCCTTGCTCCTTCTTGGCAGGCTGTTGTTGTGTTGGAGCTGCCACAGGACGTGGAGCTTGATTTCGGATGTTGTTGCCAGCATTGTTGTTGAAGAACTGACGCTGCGGACGAACAACAGACGAAGAACCTCCTTGTGGCATGGACTGGGGTCCTAAAGTAAGACGCGGCCTCTGACTATTCCCCTGTTGTGCCTTGAAGTGAGCAATCCGACGTTTCTTCTGCTCCATGCGGTTGTACTTGTCCTCCTGTCGAATAGCCTTATCCACTAACTTCTGGAAATCATGGTAATCCCCAGTCATGAGTGGGTAAGACAGCTCATCATTAAGTCCCTCCAAGAACCTCTCCTGGCGCTCTTCATCAGTGCGCACATCTTCTGGAGCATAACGAGCCAGACGATTGAACTCGTGCAGATACTCGGTGACCGTGCGAGATCCTTGGGTGAGCGACCTAAATTCTTTCTTCTTGAGAGACACCACTCCCGATGGTATATGCGTCTTCCGAAAAGCAGCGGTGAATTCAAGCCAAGTGATAGGTTCAGCAGTAGTCCTGTTAAGGCAGAAGTGATCCCACCACTCAGAGGCAGGGCCATGCAGTTGGTGTGATGCAAATGAGACCTTTTCCTGATCAGTGCACTGAAGCAAATCCAACTTCTTCTCTATGGCGTGCAGCCAATCACCAGCTTCCACAGGATTAGTGGTGCTAGAGAAAGTGGGCGGCCTCACACGAAGAAATTCTGCTAACTTGTTCTAGGGAGGTGCCTGGTTATTTCCCTGGTTCTGCTGGTTCTGGAGTTGCTGCATCATCATGTTCATAAGCTGTGCTTGTTGAGCCAGGACTTGGGCAAGTGTGGGATTCTCTCCATTGTTGTTGTTGTTGTTGTTGGGGCCATTCCCGTTGCTGCGAGTGAGCACCATCTGGCATGGGCAAGAGCACAAGAAGAGAAACCGGGGAAAACTACTTAGGACAGAGAAGTAATGTTTCTTCTAACTTAACTTTTATTGATCTTAACTGAGTTTCATTATTACAAAACTGAAGACTCTCTCACACCACTAAACTCACCAACTACCTAACACTCGAAAGCAAACAAACGCATGCACTTACATCCCACCACTGATGTAAACCACATGCAGGACCCACACACAACCGCACTTAAAACAAGCAAACTAACACAACGACCTAGGACAACGGCTTGACAAGGAACTCTAGGTCTTCCGAGCATCGGAGTTGATTGAAGGCTCGTTCGGTTCGTCTCCGTCATCTTGAGTTGCTCCCCACTCGATCTTGGAATGGGTGCGCTTGGATTCTTCTCCTTCATCATCACTTACATTGACGACCGGAGGATCCGCTAGGGCTGGGGTAACTTCTTTATCCACCACACGGACCTTTGGCGCCAATTGGTAGCGAGGGACGAATAGAGCTCTCTTCCTTGCGGTAAGACGAACCCTGGCCTTCCGCGGCGGTGCTTCTCCCTTCAATGCGGCTAGTTCCTTCTCCAAACGATCCACCTTGTCTTCTAGCTTGCAAATCTTTCCATGATTCCGGTCTTCACGATCTTGAGCTGCTAGCACAACCTCCGCGCGGGTCTCATCCATAGCCCACAGCATCTCGACCAAATGCCTTGTGGTAGCATCATTCTCAATCCCCTCAGTCTCAAGGTAGCTGCCACGGTCACTTCCCTGGGGTTGGCGAGGATGGTAGCGATACTCAGTGTCGGCCAACTGATCACTGTAGCGATCGCGGAGCTCTCCTATGGCGATCCTTGCCACCTCCTGACATGCATGAATATAATTTCCTCCTCCAGCTTCGAACATCACTGATGGGATATCTTCATTATTACTGTTCAAGGTGACTTTGACTCGACACTTCTCTTCATCCCGATCATGAGGAATCTGGGCATACATAGGGGCAGTCCCAAATCCTATGGCAAAGGACATCGTACGCAACTCCTGGACAAATCCCTCAACACCAAACAAGTACTCAGGCTTGTAGCGCGGCATCTAAAGACAAGTGAAAGGAGGGAGTTAAGATGTTTGTCCAATTAATAGCACAAGTTTTTGAATTAATTTGAATAAAGTTAGAAATTCCAAGTAAAAGGTAAGTAAGTAAACCAAGCTTGCAAGATAAGTTGAAACAGTTGGAAACAAGATCACAAATTTTGCACTTTTGAACGACAGGTTTCAAAAGAAATAAAATAAAATAAAAGTTATAAAATCAATATGCTAAATTTATTTCATTGCAGCAAGATTAAATAATGTTGTAAAACTTTTGCTGGCGAATGAGCCATTAGTACAGTAATAGATGTATGGTACTAATAACACAGGAATAATAAATAAATTTTTAAATGAGAACAATTAAAGGAATCATAAACTGCATGTGCCATTTGTTTGGTTTAATTAAAAGAGAAAGGGAGGAGAACAGTTCTACTTTTCCAATATATTTAGACTGTCCTCACAGACCAACACATGTCTTTTCTACACACTTTGTCCTCACTCATGTGCACCCGACCAACACATGTCTTTTCTACACACTTTGTCCTCACTCATGTGCACCCGAGAAGAATTTCCCGGTCGGTCACCCATCCCAAATTGCTCCAGGCCAAGCACGCTTAACCATGGAGTTCTTTGGAGATTGGCTCCCGGAAAAGAAGTTGCAACTTGTTGATATGAGTATTCTATTAATCCTATTAAGCCCTAGGCCGGGATGTTACACCCTCACCCCCTTAAGAGAGATCGGCTCAATTAAATCCCAGAAAAATCTAGGAATTATAGAATCAAGCAAAGTATTTAATGAAATTTTATCTGGCCCCATTTTATATTGGAATTTATTATTTAAAATTAGATCTTCTCTTCTAGGCTTTTAAAATCATTTCTAATAAATCCAATTAAACAACAATTTATATTTTTAGGATTTTTAGGATGTGACAAAATAGGATTAATAGGATTAATAGGATTAATAGAATACTCATATCAACAAGTTGCAACTTCTTTTCCGGGAGCCAATCTCCAAAGAACTCTAGGGTTAAGCGTGCTTGGCCTGGAGCAATTTGGGATGGGTGACCGACCGGGAAATTCTTCCCGGGTGCACACGAGTGAGGACAAAGTGTGTAGAAAAGACATGTGTTGGTCTGTGAGGGCAGTCTATGACCTATGAAGGCAATTTGGGATGGGTGACCGACCGGGAAATTCTTCCCGGGTGCACACGAGTGAGGACAAAGTGTGTAGAAAAGACATGTGTTGGTCTGTGAGGGCAGTCTATGACCTATGAAAGCTATCAGATGTAAGCGGGCCCGACCTGGGGGAAGGCGGGACGTTACATATCCCCGGGCTCATTTCACCGACAATAGTCCTTAACTACCAAATTCCATCGTCAATTCCAGCATAAAAGCAATTTAAAGAATACAAAATGGAATACCAAATTTAGAGCGGTGGTTATGCAATTTAAAGAATACAAAATGGAATACCAAATTTAGAGCGGTGGTTATTACTAATAATTTGTACAAGTGTTAGTGAATATTTGTATGCAGGTGAATTATGGGCGAAAACCACCCGCCATGTGACAAAAAACACCTCCAGAAAGTCGAACGTAAATACATAGATTGGAGACCCCACATGAGAATCAAAACCACCTACACTCCGCAAAAAAAAAATCAAAACCACGTACCATTGTGCCCAACCAAAGTATAACATGTACAGGGCCTACCAAGCAGCCTCCCAGCAGGAGTGTCTTGGAGGTGGGCCAAAGGGGTCGGCTGAACCCAAGGTCGGCCAAATCGCCTAAATGGAATACCAAATTTAGAGCGGTGGTTATGCAATTTAAAGAATACAAAATGGAATACCAAATTTAGAGCGGTGGTTATTACTAATAATTTGTACAAGTGTTAGTGAATATTTGTATGCAGGTGAATTATGGGCGAAAACCACCCGCCATGTGACAAAAAACACCTCCAGAAAGTCGAACGTAAATACATAGATTGGAGACCCCACATGAGAATCAAAACCACCTACACTCCGCAAAAAAAAAATCAAAACCACGTACCATTGTGCCCAACCAAAGTATAACATGTACAGGGCCTACCAAGCAGCCTCCCAGCAGGAGTGTCTTGGAGGTGGGCCAAAGGGGTCGGCTGAACCCAAGGTCGGCCAAATCGCCTTTGCCTCCCCTTGCTGTCAGCTAACACGTGGAGCAAGATAGATTGGAGACCCCACATGAGAATCAAAACCACCTACTCTCCGCAAAAAAAAAATCAAAACCACGTACCATTGTGCCCAACCAAAGTATAACATGTACAGGGCCTACCAAGCAGCCTCCCAGCAGGAGTGTCTTGGAGGTGGGCCAAAGGGGTCGGCTGAACCCAAGGTCGGCCAAATCGCCTTTGCCTCCCCTTGCTGTCAGCTAACACGTGGAGCAAGATCCTGAAGGTCCAATGACAATTATGCTTGATTTCCGGGCTTACTCGACCTCCAAACAATTATTACAACACTAAATGAGGAGGAGAAGCTCTCACTATCAAATTGCACAAGTGGAGTATAATTCATTTACAAAGTTAGGCTAGTCCCTAGTACTGTTAGAATTTAGGAAGAAAGTAAGGGGAAGCTCCAGAAGGAGTGCTCCAAATATCAGTATTGACGGTCGTTAAGTACCAATTTCGACCGCCAACTAGCACAATGAATAAAGGGAAAATTAGTATTTCTTACACCTATACCAATAATAAATAATGTAGTTGTATTACGGTAAGAGAATTAACATGGATGCATTAATTATACCTCAAATTGAAGGAGAAATGAAGCCGGCATGCAAAGAAACACACTTCCACGAATCATGAGGGGCCCACAAGTCAAGACAAACCGACGTAATGTTGGGCCAAACCATCAGGAACTTTTATAGGTGCCCACCTGTTATCTGGATTTATTCGATATGCCTCAACTTGTTCACCTTCAACTTCTAGGTTGTTAACTGTCTTGTTGGCATCATCTTCTATTACATTTGAGTTTGATGCATCAGTCATCTCCTCATTTTCCTGGCATGCTTGAGAACCAACGTTATTTGATTCCCTTAAACCAATTTCTTCTTCAGGTACATCATACATATCACGAGTTTAGTTTTTACCACCACACACCATTTAGGATCTATCGTATCTTTGACATAATATACTTGTTCTACTTGAGACCGGCAATTTCCGTGTTGTATTTATCAGGGTAAACTTGTGCCGGTCTTTTTTAATTCACCGTGCAGTATTCACATCCCACCAATCACATTTGAATAGTACGACATGGTACTTACATATGATAGCTTTACTATATCTGTGAGCACACCAAAGTAATCTTTGTTTCCAATCTCTTCATCACCTTTTACATATACCCCACTATTCTGTGTTTGAAGTAACATGTCTCTCTCTTTTATGTTCTATTTCCATCCATTAATCATATAACTCGTGTAATGAGTAACTCGAGAATCAGGGCCACTTGCTAGATCAGAGATCTCTTTTGTGATAGAACGATCTCCCTTGGAATATTGTTCCAATATCTCAAATACAATCAATAGATTTAGAAATATATAGTTGAGTAAATTGCATCAGCGGTACACGAACTTGTCAGGTGGGTACAATCTAGTGCATGAACTTGTAAAACGCTCGTTTTGGTGCATGAACTTGTTTGGTGCGTGCAAACAAGGTCAAAATTGCACGGCAAGGTTAATCTTGCTGATTTTATCATTGATTTAAACTGTTTACAAACATGTGTCTAAGAAAGATAAACATATAATAAGGCATAATGATTGCATAAAAAATAAAAATCCAAGTAATGATGCAAGGATAGACACAAAGAAAGATAAAGTGGAAACTAAGTTTACAAATATAACATTTATACTATGTGCATGGACGTCATCTACTAATTTATAATTTATAATGTTCAACATAGAAAAAATCAGTCTAGTCGTGTCGTTTTAGCCTTAGTTTGTACGTACCAGATAAGTTCATGCACCAAAACAAACATTTTATAAGTTAATGTACCGCTGATGCAATTTGGTCATGCCCTGTCTACTTGCATATTCATCGTAAATTCTATACAGATAACAGAAAAATATTAAATAGCTGTAGTGACAAATTTTAGTCTTAATAAAGATGTATGTCCATATTTCAAATAAAGTAATAGAAATTTGCGTACCCTTCACAATTCTTGAGTACATATATCCAAGCCTTTTCTAACTCAATTGGTTCCATTTCACAATATTTATTTCCAAGAAGTGGCCTGCCAACTCTAGCAAATTTTTACAATTGTGCACTACCAGTACCATTTTCATCGGCATCATTACGTTTTGGTCTGCTAATTCTTGTTTCATCTCCATGCAAGTACAATGAGCAGAGAGTAACACATTCTTGCATAATATAGGCTTCAGCAATTGATCCTTCTGGGCGGGCTTTATTTTTAACAAACGATTTCAACCTCTGTAGATACCGTTCAATGGGATACATCCATCAGTACTGCACCGGTCCACCAGCCATAGCTTCTTTAGCTAAATGGACTGGAAGATGCATCATTATATCAAACAGTAAAGGAGGAAATATTTTATCAAATTTGCAAAGAGTTACCGCAATGGAGGAATCTAGCCTTTTAAGGAGCTCCATGTTTAACTTCTTGGAGCAAAGTTCTCTAAAAAAGTTGCACAACTCAATTATTGCCTCATATACATCTATTGGTAACACGCCATGGATTGAAAATGGAAGGTACCTATGTAGAAAAACATGACAATCGTGGCACTTCATGCCAGATATTTTAGAACTTTTTGCATCTACATAATGAGATACATTTACATAATGAGATACCTTTGCAGAATAACCATCTGGGACCTTGATCTGTGTAAGAAATTCACAAAATGCTTTTCTCTGATGTGAAGACATGGTGTAGCAAGCAGGGTGGACTATATATTTACCATCACCGGCTAGAGTTGCATGAAGTTCACGACGTATTCCCATGAGTTCCATATCAAAGCGATATTTGATTGTATCTTTTGTCTTGCCATCTAGATTTAGCAAGGTGCTAACGATACTATCGCAAATGTTCTTCTCAATGTGCATGATATCCAGATTATGCCTTATAGTCAGTTTGCTCCAATATGGGAGTTGGTAAAAAATACTCTTTTTCTTCCAAGTACCATACAATTTACTAGAGCGTTTTCTTTTCTTCCTAGATTTCCCAAACTCCACCTGAAATAAACATATGGCAGCAATAGTAAGGTACTAAAACTAAATTCATATGGTTAGTCATTGTTCTAAAAAAAGATTAGTCATAGTGAAGGGGCATGAAAGCTTAATATTCCAAACCAATGAGACAAATAAATTATTCTGTATTTAAATTTGCATCAGGGACAAACTATCCTCAAAATCAATTTAATAGTATTATCATGTCACATCTAGTAAGTAAATCATCATGCATAGTTTGATTTTTTAATTTAGAACCATCACACAAAAAGATTCAATAATAAGATGGAAGCAATAACCTGTTCGAATTTCTCAAACTGAGAAATAATATCATCTTCTGACAATGGTTTTCGAGAGCTTCGCTTTTCCTTTTGGCCATGAAAAGAAGTGTCATTGTTCCTCTAGGCATGTCGCCTCGGCCGGAAGTGGCGATGTCCCATATAACAATATTTGTGCCCATTAACAAGTCTGTGGTAGCAGGTTTCAGGGTGGCATGAAGGACATGCATATTTACCTTTTGTGCTCATGCCTGACAAGTTTCCAAATGCTGGAAAATCATTAATTGTCCAAAGCAAAACAACACGTAAATTAAAAGTCTGCTTTGCGAAAGCATCATATGCTTCCACACCATCCTACAATTGCAACAACTCATCAATTAATGGCTACAAGTATACGTCAATGTCATTACCAGGTGCTTTTGGGGCAGGAATTATGATAGAAATCACCATATATGGATCTTTCATGCACATCAAAGGTGGCAAGTTATATATAACAATAACTATAGGCCAGATGCTATATGAGGAACTCATATTTCCAAATGGGTTAAATCCATCACTAGCAAGCCCAAGTTGGATGTTTTGTGCGTCCAATGCAAATGAAGAAAAGTTCCCATCGAAGTCCTTCCATTCTTTTGAATTAGCAGGATGTCTCATATATCCATCATCTACTAACTTCTCCGTGTGCCATCGCATGTGTTGCAAGTTTTGTAGACAAGTACATCCATTCTAACCTCGGTACCAATGGGAAGTATGGCTGTTGGTATTTCTTACGACCACAGATAAATCCGCAAGCGCACGGAATACCGCTGTAGCACTTCACCTTCAGGTGACCCCAAAAGGATATCAAACTCAGGGAACGTGTGTAATCTATCTAAGGGTAAGGCTATCCAAGGACAATAACTATAGGTAGGCTGGCTAGGCTAGAGAGGTATTTCTATGTGTTTTAATTATCTACGCTAAGTAAGGTAATTTCCTATCTGTTGCTTCGGGCACCGACCCTTGCTGGTCTGCCAGCGTGGTTCCGGCTATAGCTCTATGATGTATCCGAACGTGGAGGATTACTTGGACAGGATTCAGGGCTGTCACCACCTACCGCCTAGCTCTGACAAATCCGAGGGATACACAACAAACAAAGGTAATCTCTAATCTAGACACCACATCTATGTTATTAATTACTACTCTAATACTTATAAAGGAACTTCCTTCTTTATCCAGAGTCATAGTACTAGAGCTCTTAGTATAAATACTAAACAATGAACCCGCAAAGATGGAAATATATCTTACGGACTAAATAATTAAATAACATAAGAAAGGAACACGAATGCTTACTTTATAGAAGAAGTTCTCCGAACCCGGAGCAGAGTGTACCGACAGCTCCGGTACTCCTCCCGAATTCCTCCTAGGAAGCTACACTCGTCGAGGTAGAAGTCGGATGAGCGCCAAACTTCCGGGCACTCCTCCAGAGCTTCCCCTCACTCTCTACCTTATTCTAATGTACAAAAGATACAATAGAGCCTCTTGTAATTCAGATCAAAGTTGTGTGTTCTGAATGAATGAGAGGAGCTCTATTTATAGCCTCCATATGATGGTTATAGGTATGGGAAACGACCAAACTACCCTCCAACCGTCATCAGGATGAAATCAGGGCCGTCCACGTCGAATCTCGTGATCAACAGCCTCAGAAACAGTTCGGTCGAACTGGTGGTTCGGTCGAACCCGGGAGGGCTCCGTTGGACCCGTTTTTCCTCATGGACTCTAATTTTGAGGCCCTCAGCCCATTGGCATGATGTTTGGGCCCATTTGGAGTTGTTTAATTGACCTATGGGGCGTCCAATCCGTGTAAATGCGTCCTGAATACGCGGAGGTGCAGTTTGTCGCTTGACGGATGTGTTTTCTTCTCAAAATACCTGCATACACATATTTCACCAACACTAGTGGAAATGATTAGTAATAAACCCTACCACTAAGTTGGATACCATATTTTATTTCATAATATATAAGTATTGACGATCAAATATTATGATTTAAGGACCGTCAACAATGGCAATACCTTATGTGGGACTTTCTTCACTCTTCTCCTCCTTGATTTCGAGACATTATTATGCCCTTCATTTTTCCATCTTGAAATGCCACAAACAGGAGAAGAATCAGCCTTATCATTAGCCCCTCTATATAAGATGCAATCATTCAAATAAGCATTGATCTTTGTGTAATCCAATCCAAGATCTTTCATAGTCTTCTTTGCATCACTATATGACTTAGGCACTTTATTGCTACTTGGAAATGCTTTGCATAACATGTTAAACAGAGCCTCCATTACATTTGCACTAAGATCATATAGGCACTTGATATTTAACGTGGAAGAAGACCTCCCAAATGGCGAGCTAGTGTGGGCGAGTATATATAAGCTGACCGGCTCATAGATGCCGGTTCTTGGTGAGAACCGACACCTATAATCCGCCCGGGCCCCACATCACCCAATAGGTGCCGGTTCTCACCAAGAATATAACACTGTTGTTGGTATTTCTTAACGACATTACTAGAAATATTCATTCCAGCAATGGTGCCAGAAATGGTCCTGGTATATTTATGGTTACAGAATTAATCCGCAAGCGCACGGATATACCATTGTAGCATTTCACCCGGAAGTATTCCAAGGTATCGTATTTTTAATCCCAAGGGAAAATAATAAGAGTGAACTTTACTAATGCACTTTATACATATATTACTTATAATTGTTAGAGCCTAAACATGGGCTAAATATAATATAAGTGTAGAGTGATACGAAGCAAAGCTATTCCAACCTCATAACAAAATAATTCTAACTAAGTGGAATAGAAAGCACTCAATTCCTATACTTCTAGTATACACTCAAATCCTAACTTACATCTGCTAATGTACAATCATGTGGCCAATACCCCCTAACAGTGTCCTCCTTGGTACTTCGAGAGACCACCCTGGGTTGCCGAGTTTCTTACGACAACCTATCATGGCCGTCCAACCGGGTATAAATACGGAGGAGTACCCTCCCCAGGAATCTGTCTTACGAATATATACTAACGTGGAGGAATACCCGTACTGAGCTGACACCATCAGCAGCCCACCTCTACTGTCCCGCAGCATATATGCCCAATTAATGATACTCAATAATCTAAGCACCACGCTTACATTATTAAATACTACTCAATACCCGCATGCCCGGCATAGAGTAACTGATAAATCATACATTAAACCCGCACCATTACACCTGTCTGGTAGTCTACCCACACAATTAACATAGAGCAGATATAAAGTAAGACCAGTACTTAAACTAAGTAAAGCACCAAAGATATATAATGAAGGATATTTCATTAATTCGGAGAGTATTACAGAAGAGATTACAAAAGCTGCTAGAGCCATACCAAAAACTCTTCCGAAGACTCCGAGGACATCTAAACACTATTCTATTCTACTCCACTTAGCACTATATTACTAATACTAAAATATGAACAGGAATTATCTTGCTTGAGTGTGTTTTGGAAGTGAAGTGAGCTCCTCCTTTTTATAGGGCCAGTATGACGGTTACTCCATGTGAAATGTCCATTTTACCCTCGTAAGCGCCACCAGCAGCGGATCCTGGACGTCCACGTGTAGGGGGGGGCGAGCCGATTTGCCCCTAGTTCGGCCGAACCAGGGTTGGCTCCAACCGACCTCCCCTTCAGTATAATGGCTGATAGGTGGGTCCCATTGTCGGTTTTGACAGTTAAGGCGGTTTCCGGAAGGTTACACCTGACATGTGGGCCCTCCTTACCATTTGCTTGCTTAGCAGTGAGGTTTCTTCACTTTTCTCTTTATTTTGTTTGATAAATTCCTGCAACATGTTATTCTCCAAGTACAAGTGAAAATATATTATTTAGAAATAAACATGCATTGTAAGCATAGCTAGTTCTCCATTATTTTAGTTATATTGACAGTCGGAATTTGTCGGTAATGACCGTCAACAACTGCATAGGGCCCCACATCACTCAAATAGGTGCCAGTTCTGGGTGAGAACCGGCACCTATTGTTCTGCACTGCACCAATCCACATAGGTGCCAGTTGTTTTGTTAGTGGCCTCGTTGGCGGAAGGGTCATATGAAAAACCGGCACCAATACTCATCACTCAGGGGAATTAGGCCGGAAACGGCTTATAGGTGCTGGTTTTTTTCCAAACCGGCACCTATAAGGTTGGTCCTTATGGAGGTTTTTGTAGTAGTGAACTCACAATAGATGAATGATGAATAAATCTGGCTTGTAGATAGTAAAAAAAATGACAGAGAAGACTTCTCTATGTAACTTTTTTCCAACACTTTTATGGTGCATTCAAAGGTACCGCACAGAGGACGAAGTTCCTATTTCTAAAATATTGTAGTGTGCAAAATTCATCTATTCAGCTGACTAGCCTGATTAATCATTGCTCGTTAGAAAAACACCGCATAAAGGCTAATGGGTGCTATAGTCCTTCTAGTCAGTCAAAGCTAATCCTACTTGGGCCAAATTATGTTGGTTATAGGTGGTGACAAGGCAAATTGTTGGGCTACCTAGGAGATAAAGGAAGCTAAAGTTCGCTAGGAGATAGAAACTGGGCCTAGCTAGAACATTGATCCCATAAATTTCCCTTGGCCCAAAGGCAGCAAAACAGAGAAGGTTAAGGCAACTAGGGTTCGCCTCAATCCCCCTAATCCCCTATCCTCCTCTTGCGAACGCCGCGCCGCCGCCCCTCTCTCCCCATGCTCTAGTCGTTGCTCCAGCTCTCCGGCAAGTGCACCAAGACATCGGCCCGGCTCTCCTAGCTTGCCGCAGTTGATATTTCCTCACACTGGTCCCTTGCGCAGCCTTTGCAATTGGAATATCTTGACATAAGGTATGACTTGAATCTCAAATCTGAAATATCAAAGTTTCATTCTTTCAATAGTTTTCATTCTTTCAATAGTTTCAATGTATACAAGCATGTCAAAAATAACTAATAGCAAAATTCAAGGTAAAAAATTATTGTTGGTTAAGTGTTGGAGGCACAGATTAGTTGCTACCAAATCAGTTTAGTTTCTAGCAAGTGGGTCAAGGGTTAGATACTAATTTGTGAATGAACACTAATTTAGCCACCAAGAAATTGAGGGAATCAACCATGCCTATAATCTATCTCTAAACACTTTCCACCCCACCATGTTGTGTATACCATTCACCCTTTCTCAAATTGGGACAACCAGTCTGTCATCGGGGAACTCATTATGGGTGGTATGTAAGTAATAACCATCACCCGCCCTCATTTCACAGCTGGTCTGCCATGGAATCAATTTTTATCCATTGGGTTTATAAGCAAGGTACTTGGTGCTCTTGGGTAATTTTACCTATGAATATTGCATATGTTAATTATTGTGTAATCATCTCATTGTAAGTTTGAAGAGTATTCATGGTTAGCTTTTGCACTTTTTATAGAAATGTTTTATTCAACTAGCTATATAAAATGGTCCACTATTTTACACCAGCTTTAATATCCCAATCCGTTCATAGTATGGTATAGCCCATGCACAAATTCTAGTTCTGGTTTACACTCGTTAGCTCCAACTATTCATTTGGTGGGAACAGTCTCACATGCAAAGTTTAGATAGCATTGGGCCATCTAATATAGCTAGCTAGTTCATTCCAAACATAATACCTTCGTGTTAACCCTTTTATATACCTCCATGTTAAACCTTTTACCCAAAGAAAGAATAAAAGTTGAAGTGGGATGCTATATGAATATGGGACCGCTAGCTCAACTTACAGAGCTGGGCTAACATGGTTATTAGAGGCTGGAGTGTAACTCCAACATTTTACATTATATTTGCACCAGTCCTGGAGTATATATAAGTCAATTATTTTGGACAACTTTGGAATTAATGGGATTGCTAGAAATGGGAAAGAAATGTATTAAACATTTATATTAGTGTGCGATATACATCATATAAAGCCGTCTGCAATATATGTGCACCAAAGTTTTCTAAACAATGTTGAAGGATGCATGTATGGTGTTAGAAATTAAACAATGTAATTCAATTAGCAATATTTGTTATGCACACAATAGTTAACATTTCGTATTAAGCACCACTTTAATTTTTTCATGTTCTCTGATAGTGTTTTTCACACACTGATACAGTATGGCTCCAAGAATATTAGAGAAGGCATTACATAGTGATATCCCACATGACGTCATAAGATGCAACATTCTGCCACGGCTTCCATTCAAGTTGGCCACCCGTTTGAAGGTCATATCAAAGAAATACTTTGGGATTCTCACCAACAACGCCACACTCTCTGCTAGGCAAGCAAGGCTCTGCCCACCGTGCCCTACACTTATCCACATGGGCCTCCTAGACAGACATTTGGGTGCATATACTAGCAAAGTTGAAGCCATTGATGTGCTATCATCAACGCCTGACATTGTTGGCATTCCCTCAGGCTTTGACTTTCTTGGTTGCTGCCTAGAAAATGGGATTCTAAGTCTCCTTGCCTCAACCAATGGGCTTGTCTGCATCCTATATACTCCAACTAATTTTATCTCCCACTCACGGGCACCCACCCTTTTCATAGCTAATCCAGCAACGCAAAAAGCCCAGTCAATCCCTGGTACAACTAAACACATCACAAGGTTTGATAAAGGCATCGGCCTTGCGTTCGACCCAGCAGATAATTTTCAGGAGAATACAGTAAGCAAGTTCATGATAGTCAAGGCAGTTGGTGCTAGGACCATTGAGGATAACGGGACTATGTTTTGCTTTGCCACCTTCTCCTCAAATACTGGCTGCTGGGCCATGTCCAGTACAACCGTTTATGTGGACACCAAAATTAACTGCAACAACAAGAAGGTGGCCTATGGAAGTGGAATCATGTACTAGGATTACCAAGAGATTGTGCTCTGGTTTGACATTGCCACAGATATGGCTGGCATAATGAAGATGCCATGGATTCAACTAGGTGTCGAAGTAAAGGGACCTGTCCACCATGATATTGACACCTCTGCCAATGGAATGCTGGTGTGCACTACAATTGATAAGGGTGGACTAATAGTGTATCATCTTGTTGGAGTAAACACCGACTTCAGTTGGGAGATCAAGCATGAGAGAAGATGGATTGACATGATGAAGGATAGCATTTCTGCATTTGGGTTCTGCCATTCAATGCAGTTGCGCTCAGGGTTGCAGCCAGAAAGGCTCACTGAGAGACGACTTGTACGGCCGATTGGCATGGTGGATGGGAGATTTGTTTATATTGGGGTGAGACAGGAATGGAAGACGAAGGATAAGATTATGTGCTATAACATGGTCACTGGCCAGACATATGACACCGGTAACGAATTGGGCAACCGATATAGCAAGAATCCCTTCTACGTATACCGTAACAGCATGGCTAATATTCCACATATTGCGGTGCCAGTTCAAGGTAAAATTTGTGAAGGGAGTACTGGTGGTTGCATATGTGCAATGTACACCGGGGAAGGTTAATTATGGGCTTTTCATTTAGTACAACGTGATAATCAACAACTTCAGGTTGACTCTCATAAAGAATTGTTGCTTTGAGTGTTTTCAGTTTATAAGATGTGGTTTGAGCATACAAATATGCATAAGTGGAATGAATGTTTACCTGTTATCCATGCAAGTATGAGTCCTTTATTATAGGAACTCCTTTAAATTTGCTACTAATGGATTTTGTTGTGAAGAAAGTCATGATCCATTGATTTTGCATTAGAGAGGAATATATTGTTTTAAGAGAAAATCCAATAAAGGCTATTGACAACCATCGGATTCAAAGAAATACCATCAACAAGTGTGAGTTGCATGAAATGCCATTGTACAAGCAACTTTGCCCTAAAAATACCATCGCCGTTAGGGTTCCGTCCATCCCGTGCCATCACCACATTGGTGCCGCTGCCCACATGCTGCAGTGCCTCCATCGGCGCAGCTGCCACGCCGTTGTTCATGTCGTCCAAGAGAGAGCTCAAGTGCTCGACCAGAGGGTATGGCTGTGGTTGCTGCAGTGGGAGGAACAGAGGAAAAAAAAAAAGGAGAAACGAAGAAAAGGAGAAGATGGAAAAAAATAACAGGAAAGAAAAGGAGATAAAAAAGAATTTTTTTGTGTGGGCCTCACTTGTCAGTTGGAGTAGGATTTGTCATGCTGCCACATCATCATCCGCAGGGGCGGATCCACCAGGTAGCTTTGTTAGGCTCTAGCCTACCCTCCGTTTTTGCAAAAAAATATCAACTACATATGATTTCTGAGAAGAACATACATTTGAGAAGATGAACAGCCATAGACAGTTGGAGGAAGAAGAACAGAAGCGATAGGGGAGAGATTGCTTTGGGAGAACCCAAAGCGGTACGCATAATAATGGCCCATTTGATCAATTGGCTTACTTTGGCACTTTAGGTGGCAGCCCACTAGTCACTTTAGTGCATAAACAGATTAAATCATTTGGAGGGCTTAAGAGCTAGGGTTGAATTGGAGACCGAGGGTTGTGGAACTTGTGGTCTGTCATCTGTGCGAGCTAAGACATAAGAGAATGCACTTTTTACTAGCAAGACATGGTACTCGATTTTATTTTTATATTTTGATCATGCATGTATTGAATTTGACTTGCACAATGGTATATACCTCATTTTAGTTTTACCAAGGCTTCGACTTTGAGCCAACCCTATATTTTTATGCTGGATTCGCCACTGATCATCCGTGTGGCATGCCATGTAGGATCCCGGAGGTGTCATGGTAGTCTCGGATGGATTAACACAATTTAATAAGTTTTGGAACCTGAATATGTATTTTGAGAGTTTAGAAACCAGATGATACATTTCTAAAAGTTTAGGGACCATCAATACACTTTACTCTATACCGTAAAACTCATTTGGCTAGTCCATTGGTTTATCATCCTTGATTAACTCCTTGCGTGTTCGCAACTTTCAGAAAACTTTCAAAATACCAATATTGTTGAGCTGATTCAGAGTCACGAATGATACGTAAATACATATACGGAGTCTAGATCCATATCAGTTGCACCAGCACCGTGAAAATGAGAAAATGATATTAACTGACATATACACTTGGCTGTGTTCGTTCCAGCCCTTTCCCAACCGAAACATTACTCAAAAAAAAAAAAGGAGCGGTCTATTAGCACGTGATTAGTTAAGTATTAGCTTTTTAAAAAAAAGATCAATATGATTTTTTTAAGCAACTTTCGTATAGAAGCTTTTTATAAAAAATGCATTGTTTAGTAGTTTGAAAAAGGAAAAAGTACGAATTACGCCCCCGAACTATCGCGGTCGTCTGAATTACCCCCCCCTAAACTTGAAAACCAGTCATCGTTCACCCTGAACTTTCAATACCGGACAAATTACCCCCCTCAATCCAATCCAGAGCGGTTTTGTCCTACGTGGCGTACACGTAGCAATCCAGTCAGCATTTTATTTATTAAAAAAATATGGGACCCACCTGTCATACTCCTCTTCCCCTCTTCCTCTCTCTCTTCTCTCTCTCACTCTTCCTCTTTCCCTCGCGGGTCCGGCAGCGGTAGGCGTTCGGCGTGCACGACAGGCGTTCGGCGTCGCGGGACGCGGAGGCGGCGGCGGCGTTCCTCGTGTCGCCCGCCACGTCGATCTGGGCATTCCTCTCGCTGGTTCCATGGCGCGCTGATGCTGGGGCTGGCCATCCCCAATAGGCCGCCGCTCGGCACGGCGCTCGGTGAGAAGATCGAGGCGATAGTGTCCGGCCTGATCCTGCAGCTCTACTACGCCATGACCGGGATCAGCACCGACGTGTGGCACATGCACTGGGGCTGCAGCTCGTCATGTTCCTCGCCTGGGTCGGGAAGCTCGTCGGCGTCATGGTGTCGCCGACCTTACTACCTTGAGATCCCCCTCCACGACGCCGTCTCGCTCAGCCTCTTCATGAACTCCAAGGGCATCGTCGAGGTCATCACCTTCAACTTCTTCTTGACCAACAAGGTGAATTTAATGATCCCAATCGTGGCAAGATATTCGAATCGATTAATGGAGTCCTGCCTGTTGACGAGTGTGAGGTTGATTTCCTTGCAGCTCATCGGCAAGAACACGTTCAGCATCCTGATATGCTTGTCAGTGGCCATCACGGCGGTGTTGGTGCCGGTGGCCATCACGTTCAGAATCCTCGTCGTCGTCGCCTTGTTGTCTCAGGGTCCTCCGCCGCCGGCGCTTGTTACCGCGTCCGCCCCTAGGCCCGCCTGGGGGTCCTCCACCGCCAGCGCCCGCCGCCGCGTCGCCTCCGGTAGCCGCCAGCGCCCTCCACCGCGTCGCCGCCAAGGCCCGTCTCCGGTAGCCGCTAGTCAGCCGCCAGATTCGGCGGTCGGGGAGGGGAGGAGACCGCGCGCCTACGACGAGGAGGAGGAGCCCGCGGTGGCAGCGGTGTCCCACCGCGCGTCCCCGCGCGCCACCACCGAGGAGGAGCACACCGCCCACCGCGTGTCCCCGCTCACCCGGTCGGCCTCCGCCTCCGTCGCCGGCCACCGTCGTCCTCGGGCCCCCTCCGCCGCCCACAACTGGCTCCGCCCCCGCGCGCCGCCCGTCCTCACCTCACCGCCGCCATGCTCCTTCGCCGCCTCCGCCTCCACGCCGATGTCCTGAGCACCGACGTCCGCGCCGCCGTCTGCGCCACCCACGCCGACCACTGGTCCCTGCTCTGTCCTCGCCGACTGCCCGCGCCCACCTCCCGTCCTCGCCGTGCACACTACGCGAGAGAGAGAATAGAGAGAGAGGAAGAAAGTATGACATGTGGGTCCCACGTTTTTTATTAAATAAAATGCTGACTGGATTGCCACGTGTGCGCCATGTTGGACAAAACCGCTCTGGATTGGGTCGAGGGGGATAATTTGTCCGGTATTGAAAGTTTAGGGTGAACGATGACTAGTTTTCAGGTTTATGGAGGTAATTCGGACAACCGCGATAGTTCGGAGGCGTAATTCGTACTTTTTCCTTTGAAAAACGTGCACGCGGAAAACGAGAGCGGAGAGTTGGGAAACAGAGTACCGAACACACCCAGGAGAGAACCCAATCAGTTTAAGATCTAACATGTGTATCTCACCTAATTCTTCTTTTTTCAACCGGGAATATGACATTACTCTTGATGGGGACTTTGTGAAAAGCATATCACCATATATGTACTGAGATATAACTCAGTGAAAGATCGATAAAAGAAATTCCATCGGCTTAACATGCCCAATTGAGTACAATCTTCTTAGATATAATTGGTTGACAAATCAACCAGTGGATGTACATGAAATTATTTTCCATATCCTTCGACCACTTAAGAGACAAATGAAGAACAAAAGTCAACTAAGCTAGTAGCCATGGACCTGAAACCAGAGGAGACAAAAGAGAACAGGAAACTACTGTAACAACAAAATGTGTTACACTACAATGGTCACCTACAACTCAATCAGGTGGCAACCCTCATCTATGTCGTGTATGACACCCGTCACAACGTAAAGGTCACTGATATGAGAAGTCATCATACGGCCGTCACAGATGAAGTTATCTTTGTCGGGTCTAACCTAAAGCCCTTCACCTATAGGTTTGACCCAGACGACCAGTCAAACAAGAACCCGTCACGGATGACCTAATCTCAGTCGGGCCCAATTAACACCTGTCACATATGACTACAATTTCAATCGGGCCTAAACTAAAGCCCGTAACAGATGACTCAACTTGGCTTTAACTTAAGCCCGCCACGGATGAGGTCATCCTCATCGGGCTTAAGTTAAAGCCCGTCACCGATGAGTATTTCCCCCAAAAAAAATAAATTATGTTTTTTGGCTAGCCATGCCTACTGCAAAATGACAGAAACAGGTATATTTCACAATATCCTAGCATCAGCAGCACCCCATTCATATACAATAATTCACATACACATATGCCATTCACATATTTCACACATCTAATATTCATATATTTCATACATCCATTATTCACATATTTCACAATAACATCTTCAACTGCTAAGCATCAAAACCTACAAAACCGAGTTGTAAACTGGAATAAATTTATATTTAGCATCGCAAGTATATACATAAACATAACAAATATATACATAAATATATACATCAGTGTTACATAATCACATGTCTTGGACATTAATTTTAAAATGTTCAACAATGTTCATCATTTAACCCTAAGCCCATAGTCTAAACATTCCTTTGGGGTGAATTATTTCGCGGACGATGAAGCCGGCTATCTCCTCTCTCAAATCTCCTCGAAGCTGCTAGCCAGAGACTTGATTTTTTCCCAACATGTAAATACTTCGAAATTAGTCTCTCTCTCTCTCTATATATATATATACACACACATATATATACACGGTGGCGCTACACAGCGCTTGTGTAGCGCTACGAAGGAAGTAGCGCGCCTCTCAACGCTCGCCTTCCTAGTTTTTAGTTTTTTCTGGGTCCATCTCCGGATTTCTCGCTTTTCTCATGTAGCGCATCCTCCTGGACCGCTTTTACTGCTACCACCGCATGCAAAGGCTTTTCCCATCCCATTTGTCCTGAGTTAAAAATTTACTCGTCTAGTCATGTGAATGCTTAATGAGTAAAAAAATTGTACGGCAAGTAAAAAAATCACTGGATCATCTCTCCTCTAATTTGCCTGTACACCACTCGTAGTGAAGGCTGAGTAAAATAATTACTGCCTCATGTTATAAGTTAAAATATTACTCTGGGCCTTACTTGACATGAGGTTGATAATTTTACTTTCATTTAATAATATAATAGAGTTTCTGAACGTGTACAGTTAAAAATTAACTTGTACGGTGCGTGAGAATTGTTTTGATTGTCGGATTTAATAGGTAAAAAATAACTTATGGGTTGGAAACATCTTTCGTGCTGTGTGAAATAAATAGTTAAATTTTGACTGTTATTTGAAAACTAAGTGCGGATCTAGCGGTTCCAACCCCAGATGATTTTGTAGTTATAAAAATACTCGGCATGTGTAGTTAAAAAATGACTTTTGTTTTGAAGCAGATAAAAACGTGATCGCAGGGAGAATTGAATCGCAGTTAAAGTGCCGGAAAGAAAGGAATTATTCCATCCGGTAATATCTCTTGACATAAACTGATGGCAGATCCGGAAAAAATAGGGGTGAACGTTTTTTTCGTCGTGGTTTAAAGAAAAAGGGAAGATGGTTGCATAGTTTTAGCGTTGTAGTGGTGAGTACCAATCCTCGCTTGCCAGTGAGTTCTTCGTGCTGTTCGACATGGCCTAGCCGGAGCTCACCACGTGCAATCATGGCAACGACGTAGACGAAAATGTGTGCATCAAGCGAGATCGCTGCTGGTATATAGTAAAAAAAGGTACAGTAATTTTTTATCACAACATAAATGTGCTACTAGTAGTAAAAAATTTACAGGGCAGCTGTTGGTCCATCCATATAGTGCATAAAAAAAACTAAACGGCAGCTATTGCTAGCATTTTGACTCCTGCCGATGTCTTGCTTGTCACTGCTATGAGGCAGCCAGGCAGTAGGTATCGACAACGGCGCGAAGTTCAGTGAAGGCCAAATGTTAGTCTCAAGGTCGACGGCGATGAGCCGCTGCACACAGTTGCGACTTGCGACACCATGACTCCATGAGCTTCCCCGAGGACGGGAACAGTGCCGGCCGGCTGAACCTGGTACACGTACGTAATGAATCACACGGAAGAAATCCAGCAATTCCAGGAATAAGCATCACTGCATCAGTACAAATTTGAAACTCAACGCCTAGGAACCAATTGGAGCTACATCTAGCGCCATCATACATGGACGAAGGGGATGCTGCAGCTGTGTCGAAGGCCTCCATCCCCATCAACGGCGACCTGAGAGGCGCGGCCCGTGCCGGTCGCCGGGCCTACAGTCCGTCGCTGCCGCCCGCCGAACGCGATCGATCGTGACCTTCCCCACCCCGGAGGAAGGGACACTGCAGCATTGTTTGCAGAAGTGCACAACCTACTAACCTATCAAACCAAATATCATCAGGAGTGCTGCCTTACATGACGAATTGAGAGCTAAAAATTCAAGAACTAAAAATAGATCAAATACAGCCAAAAAAAATAAAGATTTGCTCTAAAGACCAAAGAACACAAATGCACCAGAGAAGACCGTGTTCCAGCTGCAGATCCCATCTGGTCTAGTCTGTCTTCCTTGCATGAGGCGCTACCAATCCTTCCGATCCGGTAGCCCTGCATCTCTTCAACATCTTCGTCGTCATCGGTGGCCACCGCCATCAAGCCCTCACTGGCAAGCACGCGGTGAAGGGGGCGTCGTCCTTTCCTCTGCTGGAATCACGATTGAGATTGCCGTGCTATAGATCCGAAAAAAATGGAGTGATTAATGCTGGAAGGAATGGTTGGATAGAATTTCCTATGGTATAAATACTCTCATGTTGCCAGATAAAGTAAAAAAATTACTGAACATCTCGAGATGCAAGAGGGTGGCTGCACAGGGCTCGTGAGTAAAAATATTACTACGCACCTTCCTATCGTTCTTATCCAATAAGGTAGCGCTCTATGTTTTCGCTCGCGAGTTAAAAAATTACTGAACATCTTACATCTTGGTGTGGTGGGGGAGGATGGTATGGTGTGGGACGTGAGGTCTGTATCATGCTTCGTTTAATACGTAGCACCTTAAGGTGTTGTATAGTAGTTTTATATATATATATATATATATATATATATATATATATATATATATATATATATATATATATATCAAATTCAGCCAAAGTCTTCACCTATTCTTTGTACAGAATCCATATGTTGTGGCACACGTGAAGTCACACTAGTGAGGGGCCAACGCAGATGAGAGGATCTGTAACACAAAAACTGAATTGATTATTCAACTCGTACAGGTAGAAATCGAAACGGGGTGCATGTATAAAAGTGAGGTTCTAATTTGACCAACAAAATCAGATCGATTAAACAAAAGGAAAGGAGAAATTGGTGGGTTGTCACCTGTGTTAGATCATTAGAGTGATTGGAGAGATATTGGTGTGGAGATGCATACGAATGAACAGAATTCCAGCAACAGGAACCAAACACCAGCTACCTGATAGATCGACGAAGGCAAGACACTAATGGATGTACTTGATGGTTCCTTGCGGCACTGCGAGTAGCCGCGGAAGAGGAAGCGGTGCAGGAGGGAAAACACCGCACGTCCTCGCCCTGCCTCAGCGACGGACAAAGAGCGAGAACGGGAGGCGATAGAGCGACTAGGGGGAGATGGGCCCGCCGTGTACATGCATGATGGATGGGGGAGTCGGAGCGGCTGAGAAGCACGGTGGTGCGGCAGCGTGCGTGCGCAGGGGGTGGGCTAGCTGGCGACCTCATCGCGTTTGTGGGGGGAGGAGAAGCGGCGCCGCTGGTTGGCCCATGGCTGCCACGCGCGGAGGATGCGGGATGTGGGCTGGGCTTCACATGTGCGTGCGTCGATTGGAGTGCGGGAGTAGACATGGGTCTAGCTGGGCCGACCCAGCAAATTGGGCCTTTTTTTCTTGTAGATAAATGAAGACCCAATGGTGTATATCTGATGTATATATTGATCGAACGACTGATATAATATCGTTGATGTGGTGAATTGACGAGGCAGCTTTGGGTCTTAACTATATAGAAAGAAAAGATCACAGACACGACATGGTCTTCCAAGGAGAAGCGTCGTCCATACAAAAGATATTACAGCTATGCGTAGAAGACACCACGCACTAGGCGGAACACCGGTGTAATTGTGACAGCCCTGTATTGACACACTAGAAACATTGCTTCTCTTTCCCTCTCACCTGCATTAAACGCTACAACTAATGTATTCCCTACCTTTTCTAATTCAATGAAATTCAGATGGGGAAGCTGCACACCCACACACCCCACCCCCGCGGGTGAATGTTAAAAAAAGGTTTTCACATTTTTATCATCGGTGGTCTCTAGCTTAAATTTCAATTTCACTACTACATAAATGCACATAGAGGTCGGTAGTATAGGTGCTAGAACAGTTAAAACCGGAACCTATAGTGTTTTTTCCACCATCAACGGAAATAAATAAATAAAATCGGTACCTTTAAGCAAAGATAGGTATCAGAAATTTAAAAAAACTGGCACCTATAATATATTATACATGCCGTCTTTAAAAAACCGAAAAATAAAAATCGAGCCAAGCCGTGTGAGAGGATAAGCGTGTAATAGTTGACAGGGCCCACCACCTCCTGTATCTCCTCAACTGCGCACCCTCTCTCCCCCTCGGTCTTATCTCCTCTCTCAACTCTCCCTCTCTCTCTCTATCTCTTCACCGCTCTCTCCCTCTCTCAGTGGCATGGCGGAGGCGGCGGCGGCCTGGTGGCGGCACTCTCCCCTCCGTCAGATCCGATAGGAGGGGTGGCGGCGACGCCCTCCATTCACCATATCAGGAGGGAGAACAGGCCGCAGGAGCGGAGGCGGCGGCGCGCGGCGTGCTCTCCCTTCCGCTCTGTACGGCGGGAAGGAAGGCTCGCACCTCCTCCTCTCCATCGGCGACCACGACGTCGGCGGCTTCCCATGGATAACCAACAACAGTGTGGTCCGTTAAACTGTTCCTTAAAACTGTGTTATTTATAATAAATTGTTTCTAGCAATCTCATTGGATGATTAATAAAATCTTCTGAAATATTTTTACCCAGATCTCTTATATGCAAATATTTCAAATATGGCCCTCCATGAATATTGCAAGATCTTTGCTCACTTAGTATTAATGATTTTGATATTTCGCATAGATTGACGTCTATATTAAATTTACTGTATTAGGACATGTGCCCCCAAACTCCATTTACCGTTTGTTTTCTTAGTTTTCTAATAAAGTATAGAAATCTGATTTTCAGCAACTTACCATTTCAGCTGTCAAAAATGCTATATATCCTTGAATGTAGTAAGTTGGTATTTTAGAACTATAACAATATCATCCATACTAACTAAAAAAAATGTCATATGTTTGCCAAAAATATGTCATCAGACACAATTATTGTGATATTTTACATGACTTAGTAATGGTTTTAAATGAAAAACAACTTACAATAGATGAATGTTGACCTGATCTGGTTTGTAGATAGTATAAAAATGAGAGAAGCCTTCTCTAGATTATTTCCTTTCAACACTTTTGTGATGCATTCAAACAGAAACATATAGAGGAAGTTCTTCTTTCCCAAAAATTGCAGTGCCCTCAATTTGCCTATTCGGCTGACTAGCCGGACTACTCATTGGTCGATTAAAGCTGATCCTACTTGGGAAAATTTATGTCGGTTATAGGTGGTGACAAGGCAAATAGGTGGGCTAACTACGAGATAATGGCAGCTAATGTTCACTACGAGATAGAAATTGGGCCTTGCTAGAACATTGATCCTAAATATTTTGCCAAGGCCAAAAGGCACCAAAACATAGAACGTAAACACAACTAGGTTCGCCTTAATCCCCCGAATCCTATCTTCCTCCTCTTGTGAACTCCCCGCTGCCGCCCCTCTTTCCCCACGCTCTAGCCATTGCTCCAGCTCTCCGGCCTGTGTACCAAGACATCGCCTTGGCTCTCCCAGCTTGCCGCAGTTGCTATTTCCTCGCACTGATCCCTTGCACAGCCTTTGCAGTTGGAATATCTTGAATTAAGGTATAACTTGAATCCCAAATCTGAAATATCAGAGTTTCATTCTTTCAATAGTTTCAAAGTATACAACGAAGCATGTCAAAAATAACTAGCAAACATCAAGGCAAAAAATTCTTGTTAGTTATGTGTTGGAGGCAAAGATTAGTTGCTACCAAATCAGCCTCGTTGCTAGCAAGTGGGTCACCGGATACGGATTAGTGAATGAACACCGATTTAGCCACATGAAATCATGGGAATCAATCATGCCTAAAATATATCTCTAAACACTTTCCACCCCACCACGTTGTTTATACTGTTCACCCTTCCTCAAATCGGGCCAACTAGTCTGTCAATGGGACGTGGGCCAGCTGGCGACCTCATCACGTTTGTGGGGGGAGAAGAAGCGGCGTGGCTGGCGGGCCCATGGCTGCCACGCGCGGAGGATGGAGAATGCGGGGAATCGGCAGCGCGCCGTGGTGGCAGATGTGCAATGCGGTGAAGACGGGAGAAACCATTGGAATGAGGATGTGGGATGTGGGCTGGGCTTCACATGTGCGTGCGTCGATTGGAGGGCAGGAGTGGAGATGGGTCTAGCTGGGCCGACTCAGCAATTTGGGCCTTTTTTTTCTTGTAGATAAATGAAGATCCAATGGTGTATATCTAATGTACATATTGGTCGAACGGCTGACATAATGTTGATCACATGGCGAATTGAGGAGGCAGCTTTGGGTCCTAACTTTATAGAAAGAAGGGATCACAGACACGACATGGTCTTCCGAAGAGAAGCGTCATCCATATAAACGATATTACAGCTATGCGTAGAAGATTCCACGCATTAGGCGGAACTCCGACGTAATTGTGACCGCCCTATAGTGACACACTAGAAACATTGCTTCTCTTTCCTTCTCAACTGTATGAAACGCTACAGCTAATGTAATCCCTACCTTTTCTAATTCAATGAAATTCAGATGGGGAAGCTGCCCACCCCCACCCCCGCGGGTGAACCTTAAAAAAAGGTTTTCACTTTTTATCATTGCTGGTCTCTAGCTTAAATTTCAATTTCACTACTACATAAATGCACATAGAGGTCGGCAGTATAGGTGCCAGAACAGTTAAAATCGGCACCTATAGTGTTTTTCTCACCATCAAAGGATAAAAATAAACAAAGCCAGCACCTTTTAGCAAAGATAGGTGTCGGTATTTAAATAAACTGGCACCTATAATATACTATATGTGCCGTCTTTAAAAACTGGCACCTAAAAATCGAGCCAAGCTGATGAAGTGATGAGAGGATAAGCCTGTGATAGTCGGCAGGGCCCACAACCCACGAGGAGATAAGGCCACCACCTCCTGTTATCTCCTCACACGCGCACCCTCTCTCTCCCTCGGTCTTATCTCCTCTCTCAACTCTCCCTCTCTCTCTCGCTCTCTCTCTCTCTCTCCACCGCTCTCTCCCTCTCTCAATGGCCTCGTGAAGGTGGAGGCAGTGGCAGCCTGGTAGCAGCGCTCTCCCCTCCATCAGAGCCGGCAGGAGGGGAGGCGGCAACGGCGCCCTACATCTGCCAGATCAGGAAGGAGAACAGACTGCCGGAGCGGATCCGCCGGCGCGCTCTCCCTTCCACTCCATCCAGCGGGAAGGAAGGCTCGTGCCTCCTCCTCTCCATCGGGCGACCGCGACGTCAGCGGCTTCCTGCGGCAACAGCGGCGGTGGTGGTGCAGAAGGCAGCGGCGCCGTCCTCCTCCTTTCCATCCGACGATGATGGTGGAGCTGGAGAAGGCCAGCATGGTGGGCGAGGTGACGGCCAGCAACGTGAAGGAAGAGGCTCCTTTTAGATCATGATGTTCTTGATGTATTACTGAAGTTCTTTGATGTGTTCTTGATGTGCTCAGGTCGGCTTGATTTGTGCTCTGTGTTTGCGATGTTCTTGATGTGTTCTTGATGTGCTCGGGTCGGTTTGATTCGAGCAAAGCCGGCAATTTTTTTGGCTCATTCATCATTATAGATGTTGGTTCTAAAAAGACACTGGAACCGACACCTATTTGATTTCCACATCAGTGCCATCTTCGTGATGCCGGTTGGAAACCCGACATATCCGACACCTATTCCGGGTTCCCAACCGGCACCAATGGCCTTTTCTGTGGTACTGTTGGAATTTAAAGTAGTGAGTAAATTGAGCTTGTTATGGTAGCACTACAAGTTTTATGAAAATTTTGGCATGCCTATTCTATTTAATCTATATATCACTTTGACGTGGCCATAAAAAAAATTACATTTTCCCCTAAATCGTAGTGGACAAATTTTAAGACATGTCTTAATGTTCTCAGCGCAATCAAACTTCCATATTGAAAATTTTGGGTATGTTACATTTTACATTATAATTACACAAATCATCATTCTATTTCAAAAAAGGACAAGAAAAGGTTAAAATTAGTATAGGGCTAAGCTGACACATCTCTCGAGTATACCTTCCATTTTCCTTCAATTCATATAGAAATGTGTGTTTCACACATTCACGAGAAAGTGTGCTCAACATATCAAGAAATTGATAGTGCTAAGAGTAGAGAGTTGTAGAACAAACAACAGTGTGGTCCAGTAAACTGTTCCTTAGAACTGTGATGTTTATAATAAATTGTTTCTAATAATCTCATTGTATGATTTATAGAATCTTCTTAAATATTTTTACACCGATCTCTTATATGCAAATATTCCAAACAAGGCCCTCCTTGAATATTGCAAGATCTTTGCTTGCATAGATTGACGTCTATATTAAATTTACTGTATTAGGTCGTGTGCCCCCAAGCTCCATTACCTTTTGTTTTCTTACTTTTCTAAAGTATAGACACCTGATTTTCAGCAACTTAACTTCTCAGCTATCAACAATGCTATATAGCCATGTAAATATTTCCCTTCTTTAATGAAAATACAGTGCCAGGCAAAGCCCTGCAGTCCTTCCAGTCAAAAAAAAAAACAATTCTATATAGCCTTGAATGCAGTAAGTTGGTATTTTAGAACTATAACAATATCATCCTTACAATGCATATATGTTTTAGAATAATATATTTCCACATGTACTTGGAGTATTATTTGTTTGTAGAGATTAGCACATAAATGGAGAAGAAATGAAGGAAACTCACTCCTAACCAAGCTTAAGAATAGAGGGGCCCACATGTCAAGTGTAACCGTCCTGAAAAACGCCATAACTACCACAACTACCATGAGGACCCACCTGTCAGCCCCCTGACCAAATGTGGAGGCCTGCTAGGCCAGCCCAGGATCGGCCGAACCTTGGCAGCGATGCCTCAGCTCGGCCCTCCACGTGTACGCTTGTGATGCACTCCCAATGACGGTTGCAGGGAATTTTCCAACAATTCCAACTGCCATAACCATCATTGGAGGCTATATAAAGGGTGCTCATTCTCCACTTCAACACAAACTCAAATGAGAAGCTTTGATCTTTCTCTCAAGTTTAGTTTAGTGCTCTAGTGCTAAGTGGAGTGGAATAGAATAGTTCTTGGAGTCCTCGAGTCTTCGGAAGGTTTCGGGTATGGCTCTAGTAGCTTTTCTTTCTTCTTTTGTAAGACTTTCGGAATTAATAGAATATTCTTCTTTATATACTTTCAGTACTTTACTTTGTCTCAGTACTGGCTTTCATTTATATTTGTGCCGATATATTTGTGTGACTAGCCTACCAGAGAGGTGCAGTGGTGTGGGTTTAATGTTCATACGAATGATTGCTCTATATTATTCTCGAGGGTATAGAGTAGTATTTGATAATGTAAGCATGGTGCTTAGATTATTAGATATCATTAATTGGCCATATATGTTGCGGGACAGTAGATGTGGGCCGCTGATGGTGGCAGCTCAGTACGGATATTCCACTACTGAAGAAGTGGTCTTTAGCCCTGGTTTGCAACCCCCTTTAATCCTGGGTTGCAAACCGGGACCTCGAATCCGGGACTAATGATGCCCTTCTTTAGTCCCCGTTGAAATAACGGGGACTAAAGATCCATATTTAGTCCCGGTTAGGGTTACCAACCGGGACTAAAAATAAAAGCGCTGCGTGGCTGAAACTTTTTCTTTTCTTTTTTTATCTTTTTTGCTACTTGCTTATTGATTTCGCGCCAAACTCAACAACAAAATCAACCACACAAAATCATCCAAAAATTGACATCACAGATTCATCCGCAACTTCACAAAAACATCTATAAATCATCCACAAATTTACATCACAAAATCATCTACAAATTCACAAAAACATCTAAAAATCATCCACAAATTTACATCACAAAATCATGCCCCAAATCATCCCCAAAATCCCCAAAATCTCCGTCTTGCCCGCCGCCTACCCTCCGTCTGCGCCGCCGCCGGCTGCCTCCCATACGTGTGCGCAGCGCGCCTGCCGCTTCCTTCCAGCGTGCCCGCCGCCTACCCTCTGTACACGCCCGCCGCCCGCGCCTCCCTCCAGCACGCCCGCCGCCCGCCGCCTCCCCTCCCGGCACACCCGTTGCCCGCCTCCTCCCCTCCCAGCGCGCCCGCCACCCACCGCCTCCCGCCCGCCGTCTGCCGCTGCCTGTGCTGACGTAAACATGGATTGGAAGAGGGGATCAACGAAGGAGAGTGGAGGGGAGGATGAGTGGAGGAGGAGGAGGAGTAGAAATAAGATAAGAGGAGGCTGCGCGCGCGAAGAGGATATCTGGAAGAGAGAGAGCATGAGAGATGGGATAACGCGGGAGAGAGATATTTATTCCCGGTTGGTATCATCAATCGGGATTAAAGATCTATCTTTAGTCCCGGTTGGTGTTACCAACCGGTACTAAAGCTCGTTGGGGGCCTGACAACTATTGACCCGGGACTAAAGATCAAAAAGTACCCGTGGGCTTTAAAATCGGGACTAAAGATATTTTTACTCCCAGTTCCTACTCGAACCGGGACTAATGTGATTTTTGCCTGACCCAGCAAAGATCACTTCTCCAACAGTGTTCCTAAGATACTTTCCTGGGGAGGGTACTCCTCCGTATTTAGCCCCGATTGGACAGCCATGACAGGTTGTCATAAGAAACTCGGCAACCCGTCGTAGTCTCTCGAAACACCAGAAGGGCACAGTTAGGAGGCATTGGTTACACAACTATATACTAGCAAATGTAAACTAAGGTTGAGTGTATATTAGATGCATGAACAATTCAGTATGTAGAGTGTGATTTTAGTTGAACATGGGAAAAGGAAAAGTCTTAATCCGATGTCGTACATGCGAGTTATTGCTTTTTAATTATTTAAGTACGATAAATACAAAAGGTTATTATTTAAATTTAAATTAGTGAAATTTTATAAAACAGTGATGCTAAGTTCGGGTATGCAATATTAAAAATACAATTATTATAAATATAGCAAAATTTGGTTCACCTCAGTTAGAGTTAAAATTAATTTTCTATGATTTTCTAAAATTTTAGTGTTTTCGGTACAAAAATAATTAGCAGAAGACATTTTCTCAGATTTACTAATTCCTTATGTTAGTGAAACTAATGGTGTGTTTGGTTGGGCTTCTCAACCTGTTTTTGCTTTTGCAAAAGTCAAAAGCCAACCAAACGGCCCAAAAGCCATAAGTACTTTTGCTCCAAAGCTGCTTTTAGTGCGGTATAAATCCAAAAGCACCCCCTACCCCTGCTTGCACTCGTTTTTGAGTGAAAAATTACCCACCTCTGCCATTATTGAAAAAACGGTTCGGTAATATTTTCCACGTCTCCTCTCCCATCTTCACACTAGCGCGCAGCAGTGGGGGTGGAGCGCAGCCCTCCCTGCCCGACGCCGGCGCTGCCCCTACTCCTCCCCGCTCGACGCCGCTCCTTCTCCTCCCCGTCCGACACCAACCCTGCCCGATGCCGCGCTGTTTGTCAAAGATCCGATCATAGATTGGATTTGGAGTCAAAGCCGAAGCGAATTTGCAAGGAGTTCGTTATTCTCGGAAACAGAGTACACGTCGGTTATCGTCTGCATCGGTTGATACCGACTCGGATAAAGAGAAGCTGATGTAGCCGATTTCGGTAAAGGGATCTTAGAATCATTGTCGGGATCGATTTAAATGTTGCAAAAGTATTGCCAGGTATGGATTGCGTCCGAAGAAGGCAATTGTATCTATTAATTAGGATATTTTAGTAGTTTCCTTATAGATATTTTCGGTAAGAGTCTGCCTAAGGGACTTGTTTGTATCTTAGAGTTGTAATAGAAGTGGAGTCGTGTCCGATGTGGACATATTATGTATTGTGGGTATAAATATATGCATGAGACCTTGTAAATAATTAACACCAGTTCAATACACTTTCGGCGCATCACCACATTTTCTACTTTTTATTTTTTTTGATGAGTTCTTGCTTTCGAGTTGGTTGCGATCTCCAACAAGAGGTAAAGCTTGTTATGGCGGCTTACGTTCTTGGGATTAATGCTTACATCTTCATGGCACTCTAATCTTGTTTATGTGAATCGTTGTGTTATCATATATACTATACAATCTAGGTCGATATTACTATCTGATCTTATCGGCTAGCTTCTATCACCGAAATCACCCGATAGAATTAGACAATGTTGTCGATTTAGATTATATAGTATATCCACCATCTCGAAAAGGCTTTTATTGGCTTGATTGATTAGATCTTATGTTCCTCTTCATGCTTAATGTGCATCAGTTAAGTTTGATTTATTAAATAATATCTAGAACCATAATATCTAGCTTGCTTCATGATTGCTAATAGAGATAGTATCGGAGTTTCAGCCAATCTTACCATATTTAGCTATCTTGTCTTTCCTTCATTTACTTGATACGCTAAATATAACCTTTATATTAAGATCTCACTAAGGCTAAATATATTAAGCTTTATATCAATCTATTTAGGTCATCCTAATAATATATTGATACTTGTTTAATATATTTAATCTATAATGATATCTTAGTATAAAGAAGTATCGGAGCAATAGCCGATTGTTGGTATTTCTTAACGACATTACTAGAAATATATTTCCCAGCAATGGCGCAGAAACTCTTCTGGTATATTACGGTTACAAAGTTTATCCGCAAGTGCACGGTTATACCATTGTAGCATTTCACCCGAGAGTATTCCAAGGGTATCATTTTTGTTTAATCCCGTGGGAAGATTATAATAGAGAGAACCGTACTAATAATTTTTATATTACTTGTAATAAACAAAGTCTAGGTACGGGTTAATATAATTCAAAGGGTAGAGTGACACTAAGTAGAAGCATTTATACTCTCATTCATAATTATCTAAGCTAAGTGAAAAGAAAATAGAAAGATCCTATTCCTATACTTCTAGTATACATACATATTATACATACATCCTAGTTATATGATTACTTAGCTAATACCCTCTTTCCGATGCCCTCCTGGTGCTTCGAGAAGCCACCCCTGATTGACGAGTTCCATACGACAATCCGTCATGACCATCCAACCGGGGCTAAATACAGAGGAGTTCCCACCCAGGAAATTAACTTAGGACTATATACACGCGCGGAGAAATACCCGTACTGAGCTGTCACCATCAGCGGCCCACCTCGCTTCCGCAGCATATAACCCCAAATAATGATATCTAGTAATCTAAACACCATGGTTAAATTACCAAATACTACTCTAATATCATCGTCATGACATAGAGTCATCATAAATACGATCATTATACGCGACGTCACTGCTGCCTCCTCCTCCCGGCGCCACCGCCCCTTCGCCCATCGGCCGTGGAGGCGGGAGACGAAGGAGGTGAGGTGGCCGACGGCGGCGCTCCTCCTCGCTGCCGCCCCTCCCCGTCACGCGTCCTCCTCCTCGCCGAACCGCCGCCGCTGCTCCTCCTCGCAAAAACCCGGAGCTTGAATTTCTATGGAATCCGGCGATGGCTCCAGGAAGGACTCTTTAGTCAGACCCGGAGATGTTGAAGGCTCGAGTTCAGGCTCGGCAAAAGAAGGTTCCTCCCTTCCTGACACAAATGCCTCAAATGCCTCTGGATGGGGTTCAACACACTACCCGACAAAGGAGGTATTTTCCGATATGCGATCAAGAATTTCCTTGCCTTCGACGGGGCTTTTGTGCATAAACGACCCTCCGGCAGTTATGTCGAGGTAAAGTGCAGACTCCTTATCCAGACCCGTATGGAAATGTTGCAATAGGGTATAATCGGGTAGAGATAAGTTTGATCCAGATTGTACTAATGAAGTAAACCTGGCCCAAGCTACACCGATTGATTCATAGTTATTCTACTGAAAGCTGAGGACTTCAACCCGGAGGGAAGTAATACGAGTAACAGAAAAGAATGCAAGGCAGAATCTGTCTCGCAAATCATTCCAGCTACCGCTCACACTCCCAACGGTGTAAATGTACCATTGTTTTGCTCTCTTTTGAAGAGAGAACAGAAACAATTTCCAATTAACAGTCTCTTGTGTCATGCCTTGAATAAGGAGGCATGAACACAACTGCTCAAACTCTCGCATGTGATGGTAGGGGTTTTCCCGGTCTAGACTAGAGAAAGATACCCGCAAATCATTCCAGCTACCGCTCACACTCCCAACGATGTAAATGTACCATTGTTTTGCTCTCTTTTGAAGAGAGAACAGAAACAATTTCCAATTAACAGTCTCCTGTGTCATGCCTTGAATAAGGAGGCACGAATACAACTGCTCAAACTCTCGCATGTGATGGTAGGGGTTTTCCCGGTCTAGACTAGAGAAAGATTCCCCCCTAACCATACTGATGAATTCAGGACGAATTTCATATCTAGGTGTTAAAATAGGCTCCGATGAAGGAGGTGACTCGTAAAATTCGCCCCGAGGAGCAAATAATTGGAAAATAGATAGTGGCTCCATAGGTGAGAAGAGTTTCACAGGAATACTTCTCGGGGGATAGTGGTGGTGAAGGTAGAAGAAAGAAAAAGTAAAAAGGATACGAGGATGAACAAGGTTTGGAGATAGACAGCAACCGTTCCTCGGCAACGGCGCCAGAAATGTTTGTTGGTATTTCTTAACCTCACATATAGAATGCGCAAGCTCACGGAATATATTGATGTAGCACTTCACCCGGGAGTATTCTCAAGTATTGATTTCCACAGGGAACGGGTGAGTCAACTCTAAATCAGGTTCATCCAAGGACACGAAGCTAAAGATAGGCAAAAGGATAGAGAGGTTTCACTGGTGAGAAACAGTGTCTACAAAAAGCTTAACTTTAATCCTAACATGATACTTCGGGCACTGGCAAGCTCACTGCTCCCAGATATCGCTCTATTGCGCACCCGGACAGGGAGGACTTCAGTGATATTGAGGGTTGTTACCACCTCTACACTCACCTCACACCTACTGTGGGATGCGGAGTAAACACCAGAAATTAACAACCTAGACACTGCGTCTAAGTATATATACAAAGTTTTTTTTTTAACCAGCCATCAATATGTCATTTGATGATTTTGAATGAGCACCATCGAATTAGCGAGCAAATTTTGAAAAATTGGATGACGACCATCCGAGCGCAGCAGAGATGGGAGGAGAATCAAGCCCCACTGGCCGTGCCATTTTGTTTGATGAAAACAAAATAACGAACACACAAAAAATATGGAAATCCTATATTTTATTAATCACGATTCATTAACATGAATGAATACAAATACACGAGGGCTCCTGCAAGAGTTCGCCTTTTTCCTTCGCGAGGAATGCTTAATGGACAGGTATCTTGAAGGGAAATTGCATATAGTCCGCTGATTCTCGGCGCCTAACAATGAGGCGGCCAGTGAATTACATCCATAGGACGAGCCTATGGAATACCTCCGATTAAGCTACGCTTTGTGATCATCGTCTTCAAAATTGATTGCTCGCCAAAGGTTGAGGTTGGTGCAGATTTAACAGTGAATATAGTGAATATGGAAAGGATGGCTTTGTTTCGCCAAAACCCAGTCACAGTACACTACCATCACGTCGGTGTGCGGAGGGAATTTGGTGAAGGGGGTGACCTTTGCCTCGTCGGTGCCCAGTCATGTACCCCGGCCTTCATCAAACATGGATTTTGTGGTTGCTTTTGTCTCGTCGGTGCTCAACAACGGTGTATCCAGTTCCCGTCCATTTTAGATGTGTTAATAGCATAGTGACCTAGCCTTGTCGGCTCTCCGCCATGGTTTCATCTAGCCTCGTCGGTCATAGACAGATGGAATGTGTGAATGGTTGCAACCTTGTCAGCTTTAGCCAATACGTTGCTCGGCCTCGTCGGTTTTGGATGCAACGCCTTTGTAGTTAAGTCAAGAACAGCTCCCATGCATATGCATGGGCCAAAATATATTTTAATTATGAAAACAACGTCTAGACAGTCCGATCGCCAATGAGGGCCGGACATCTAGTTTTAATCATAGAAAATATCAAATGGCACTCAGATGATCCAATCGTCAATGAGGGTCGGACCAGCCTAATAGCATTGATTATATAAATGCAGTCCGATCATAGCCGTGTTTCGACTCTCATCGATATGACTTTAATCATCGAGATAGATTAAGAACATGTAGACGTTTCGATCGCCAATGAGGGCTGGACATCTACTATGTTTAATCTAGAAAATTAGTGTTGCTCACCGTCCAACGCAAACATCCTGAACGGCGGCATGTTGTCGATAAATAAATCGACTTGATGAAGGACGCTGGCTGCGGTACGTGTTTAATTTTCTCCGTAGCGGTGCCAGTCCTGCTATCACCGGCACGCTTGGATCTTCTGATTTTCCTAATCTACCATTTGAGAGAGATGGGATGAATGAAAATCATAGTTGGGTGCCTCCTCTGGCTCCAGATGGGGTCTGCACCTTATATAGAGGCAGAGGGCTAGAGGCAACGGCGGCCTCGCCTAATCCCAGCTAATCACGTGTTAAGTCTCCGGATAAACCACGCACAGGCGTGTTAATCCACCGACCTACTGCAGATAAAGTCATGTGTGCTGCTGATTAGATGATCATGGAATTAATGGTGCTTATGACAGGTGGGTCCCATGCATCACACGCGTTTGCCGAGGTTTATCTCGTTGCATATAATAAACATGTGCTTAACTTTAGCAACAAACAAAAACAATGTACTGCATGCTACCTAGTACTAGTTCATTTCCCTCATATATAAAATCTTGGGAGAATAGCTACTTTAGTCCCTAAAGTTTCTCTATAGTATCAGTTTAGTTCCTAACCTTTTAAATGGTCTAAAGAAATCCTTAAACTTTGTCATAAGGCTTAGAATAGTCCTTTGGTCCACCAAAATCATCATACGAATATGCCATGTCATCATTCATGCAAAATCTATAATGAATTGTCCAATTTACCCATACGTATATCATAGAAAAATAAATATAAGAGGAATTAGACATAACCATAGGAAAAAAATACTTCTCCTTTATGTATATTTTTACTCTTACATATACCATATATTTTTAAAAACTTTTTCCTTTTGTTTTTTATTTTCCTATGATACATGTAAGGGTAAATTGGATAAATCATATAGATTTTGCATAGGAAGGTGACATGGCATGTCAATGTGGTAATTTTGGTGGGACCAAGGACTATATCAGCCCACATGACAAATTTAAAGGACTTTTTTGGACAATATGAAAGATTAAGGACTAAAATGATCCATGAGCGAAACTTTAGGGACCATATTGGCTATTCTCCCTAAAATCTTTGTCAGCTCACATTTTCCAAATGTCATACCAAATTTAAAATCCGTTTGAATTTATGGCCTCCTCTCAAAATGTAAAACAAAACTATTCCAATATTGATTTTATTCGGACATCGTGTGATATTGGAAATTTCGGGACCCACCCATTATAGAGACATTCCTAATGTATTTAGTAAATCTGGGCTGCAAATAATATTCTCATATAAATTAACACCCAATAATATATTATTTCCACAACTATTTTTCAAAAAGCTACAGCCCCGTGGAGGTACGCTGTCCTACCGTCAAGGCGTACTGGAGTTTTATGTAAACATTTTAAACCAGTGGTGTCTACATGTGAGAGAGATGAACTCCTCTAATCTTTCAGCCAAGCACTAAAGTTTTCAGAAATTACGTATAGGTCCTAGGGCTCCTTGTCAGTGATTGATCTTGTTTTTGTAACATGTACCTCACCTTTTCCACTAATTACTGTTTGAGGCGGCGTGGCGACGGGCTACCGAGACGGCAGAGAGCGGTGCCGGCGGCGGCAGCGCTCCGGCGAGGGTGGCCCTGAAATTGGTTGAGGGAATGAGTTTTGGGGGGCTTCTAGGTGCTTTCCGGCGCGAGGGCTAGGTCCGGAACTCACCGAGGCGGCGACTCGATGTTGAGGATATGGCGGCGGCGTCCTGGCCGACGCGGGCGGCGGTGATGGCGCGGCGTTCCACGGCGAACCAGAGGTTTTCAGGCTTCAGTTTTGGGAGTGGAGGTTGAGTGAGGTGTGGGGAGTTAGCTGGCGCGAAGGCTCGATTTATAGGTGAGGGAGGAGCGAAAGGCGGGCGCGTCGAGCACCTGCTGCGACACGTTCGGCAGGAGCACGCTGCACGGCGGCAGCGGGGAATCACGGCGGGTAGGGATTCGGCTTGACGTCAGCTTTGCAGGCGTGCTCTCAGCGGGAGACACGGTGTCAGCAGAGCAGCGAGAAGGCTGCTGCGCGGGAGCTGCAGGTGGCAGGCTTGGTCGGGCGGAGCGGTGTCGTGTTCGTGTCCAGCCGCGGGGCGGTGTCGATTGGCTGAGGCCGGCGCCCGGCGCGGCGGCGAGGCCGGCTTTGCAAGCGGACGTTGGCCTTGCAGTTTCAGCGTCAGCTTTGCAGAGAAGAGGCAGAGGGCGGTCGGGCTCGTCGTGCTCATCGGCTCAGCTTGCACGCCAAGTGCTTGTTAAAATGCCTGCATGGAGGGAGAGAGGAAACGGGGGGAGAGATGGGGCACTGGTGCTTCTGGCAATCTGGCATGTGGGGTCCAGGGCTCCTGGGCTCACCGCTCAGAAAGGTGGAGAAGAAAGAGAGGAGAGGTGATTTTCCTGAAAATTTTGGTGTCAAACACCTGTGCATAAATTACTGGGAATAGATGCGATCATGAATTTCTTCTGGTGAATTTTTGAGACTTTTGTCATGTGTACTTCTGTGAAAATTCAGAGAAGTTCACTGTTTGGTTTCAATTTGATTTGATTTCGATTGTTTTGTCATATTTAATTGACGTGCAAAACTAAGTTACAAAGTTGTCAAACTTTTCCAGAACATTATTCAAGGTGTCTACTGTTTATAAAAAATCCATATTTTTATTCCTCTTAGATTTAATACTTTCACTTTTCTGTTTTTTAATGCATGCAATGCGTTATGAGGTGCATGGAAATTTCAAGAACACAAGAAAACAAATTCAAATAACAAAGACAACAATCAAATTCGTGCTAAGTCTGTCTTTTCTTTTTTTTTTCGTTTTTCTCCTAAAATTTTAGATATGTTACACACATATCAAAATATAGTCATAAGAGATCTTGGTGCTGTTTGTTTCCGCTACTTTGTAGCAACGTACACACAGCTGCAACAACATTAGCAGCTATTGAAAATTTAACTACAGCTGCAGCAGCTGTTACGGCTGTGCTGCCACAGCTAGCACAAACGAACACTCTTTATTAAAGATTTATATCATAACAAATGCAATGGTATGATCAGAGTATAAATCACATAAGTAATTTAGAAGTAATAATCATTTTATAGTTTGTTTAAAAAGTGATTACATAAACATGATTGGAATATACATGAAGAACAGAGAAAGCGCTTTGGAAATAAAAGTAGTGCATATAGTACTTGCAGAGAAGCAGACGTGGACTAACTGATGTCATTAGATGAAGCACCCGATTTTCTTATACGGATCAGGTGACCGATTACGAGCAATCTCCAAAACTAATCCTACCTGGATGGGACAACCAGCGTTTCACTACTCTGCAGAGGCCACAAACCACATCCAATCCAATGAACCAAGAACATCTTCAGGGATACAAAACTAACAGCCAGCCTAATAGCAGAGGCAAGAAACAATTATAGAGCATCAGGCAGTATGTCGACTGGTCTCAGACTCTCGGTCGTTCGAGAATCCTTTTGCTCCATGTATCCAGGCACCTCCTCTCATCAGCAATTTGCTCCATCTCTGCAGCAAAGAAACCTTATTAGTTGGTGCTTTTGGTGGTAGGAATGTAGTTTTCTGACAAAGTCAATTACTGAATATAAAAAAAATCTGCACAGCTCTGCGTCAACAGTTGTCCAAGGGATGCATAAAAAATCTGTGCAGATTATCAGTCGTCACGCAGAAGCAGAACATCATGGTGTGCTAGGTCAGCTTCTTGCATTGGGCCATGAATCCGGTTGGTTGTTAATCTCTCCTCTCTTATTCTCTTATATTAAGATGCATAACTCTTTTATGTAGTCTAAAAAAAAATCCAGTGGATCGGATAGTAGTACGTCATGGTGCCATTAGGTACCGTTGAACCTAACAGATATTTATGCATGTGTATATATATAGCTATATAGACAAAATTGGTGCCGATTATAGACCCAAAAGCAATAGGTATATATAATATAATACAGACCACACCACCAAACTAAGAATCGATCAAATAGACAAGGCATGTCTCCAAATTGTCTTAAACTATTTCCGTAGGTTCAGCCGTTCAGGAGTCGAATCAGCCTCTGCCGGCGTTTTCTTTGCACGTACGACGGACACACATGGGCATACCATATAGCTGGTCCATGACATTAGGAGAGAGAACGTACGTGTTGACCTGTAGCTGAGATATAACAAGGTTGATTATAATATCACCAAACATGAAATCATCCAAGGATGACCCATAACTGTCACTACTATAGTACTGCATCTGGTAAAAGAAATTGTATAGACTCTATTTCGAGCACTACCACATAACGCATGCAATGTGACACCCTACCTATTCACTAATGTGCCTCTTCCCACACGCTTTCCACCCGTACTGCTCACAGCTTTAAGAACCAGAACAAATGAGTAATATTAGTGTCGGTTCATGGCTAAAACCAGCACTGATGTACATGACCACATATGTCAAATGCTGCTTCTAGGCATGACCCGCTCTTACTAATACCTACTCATCGCTAGAAGAATTTTCGGCTGATAAATTTTCAATTTAAGCAAGAGTTATCCGCGTTGGTTCATAACTCAAACTGATGGCCCCAACCATATTAGTGCAAATTTCACATATGATCATAACCTTTTCATATGAAATCGGATCGAGATGAACTTTATATAAACATTGTAGCTGTCGATGATACCTACAATTTTATAGTTCACAACCTTTTTATTTCAAGTCATTTAAATGCCCAAATAGGTGTTTCAAATCTCAGATAGAAATGTTCAAAAGTAAAAAAGGTCCCTATCATAACATAATTGATATGTAAGTGAGTTGGAAAAAGATAAGTACGTGTGAGAGAGATCGGGGATCAAATTCTGGTGTAATAATGTATGTATTTCAGTCATAAAAATTGGTAGCAGTAGTTGGGGCTCTGTATATATACCGGTAAGGATGGGATGGTAGTAGAATAATTCTTTTTTTGTTTTTAGTTTTTTCTGGTCCAAAATTTCAAATTTGGATCCCTTCCTTGTACCAACTAATATTAATGAGTGTTGAGGGTAGTAGAGGTGCAACTTTACCATAATCCCTCTGTTTCAGGTTATAAGACGTTTTGACTTTAAATTTGACTAAGTTTATGCGCAAATATAGTAATATTTATAATAATACATTAGTTTCATTAAATAAATAATTGAATATATTTTCATAATAAATTTGTGTTGAGTTCAAAATATTATTAATTTTTTCTACAAACTTGGTCAAACTTGAAGCAGTTTGACTTTGACAAAAGTCAAAACGTCTTATAACTTGAAACGGATGGAGTACTTTTTTTTGTGGGGACAAGTTTACAATGTTTAATAAAAGCACAATCCATCTTAATGTTTTCAAGCTGAATATTGTAAAATTCATGGATAAACCAGCTTCTAAATGTTTAACCGGGAAAATGTCGAACGACAAATTAATATTTTTAAGTGATGGGGAGTATTAATTAAGGAGTGACAACTCAACTTTCAATATCGTACTAAACTGTGGGATTTGTTTTCTAAAATTTTATACCCTGCCAATTCACGTGTTGTAGATCTTTTTTTTTTTCACTAACAGACACCAGGTATATCAATTTTATTGAATATAGCAGCAAAAAGAATGTGTTGTACTTGTAAACAAAAAGCAAACTGTACATAAAAAAAATGCACTCCTATATAATTAAGCTCATAAAGATGCTTTGCTTCATGAGGGCCCAAGTTTTGATGACCTTTTGCTTGATCTCGAAATTAAAATTTAAGTACTGTTAAGGGAGGTCACACCACACCATCAATTTTCAGCCTGAAGAAACAGTTAAACAACGACCCCGATGACCAGTCTACTGCTCTCCACATACTAGCAGCATTATTGATCACAAAAGAAACCAAAATAAAAATCAGCAGCGAGTGTGCAGAGGGAGACAAAGATGATCTGGCGTGGATAGATCTCCCCATCCATCCTCACCCGCGCTGCCCATCACTCGCCGCCGCATACTCCATCATGTGGAGAGAGGAAGACGAGGACCACAGCCAGAGCCCGGGTCGAGATGCCACCACGGCCACAACCCACGAGCCCGGCGCGACACCACCGCGCGCGCGTGAGCCAGCCACAAACGCCCGCGGATAGGCGCGCGCACGCCGGCCAATCCTACCACATCCCCGGCCTCCGCGGCTCGCGAGCGCCGCTGCCATCCGATTAGCTAGCTAGGGAGGGTGAGACCGCTGAGTTTTGGCTATTTATACGTACCGCGGGAGCCTGTGTGCAGAGCAGTGCATCTCAAGAAGTACTCGAGCAAAGAAGGAGAGAGCTTGGTGAGCTGCAGAGATGGCCCCCTCCGTGATGGCGTCGTCGGCCACCACCGTCGCTCCCTTCCAGGGGCTCAAGTCCACCGCCGGCATGCCCATCGCCCGCCGCTCCGGCAACTCCAGCTTCGGCAACGTCAGCAATGGCGGCAGGATCAGGTGCATGCAGGTAATTACCTACTGATCCAACACACATTCTTCTTCTTCTTCTTCTTCTTAACCAACATTAACCAACAACTCAATTATCGTTTATTCATTCAGGTGTGGCCGATTGAGGGCATCAAGAAGTTCGAGACCCTCTCCTACCTGCCACCGCTCACCGTGGAGGACCTCCTGAAGCAGATCGAGTACCTGCTCCGTTCCAAGTGGGTGCCCTGCCTCGAGTTCAGCAAGGTCGGATTCGTCTACCGTGAGAACCACAGGTCCCCCGGATACTACGACGGCAGGTACTGGACCATGTGGAAGCTGCCCATGTTCGGGTGCACCGACGCCACCCAGGTGCTCAAGGAGCTCGAGGAGGCCAAGAAGGCGTACCCTGATGCATTCGTCCGTATCATCGGCTTCGACAACGTCAGGCAGGTGCAGCTCATCAGCTTCATCGCCTACAAGCCCCCGGGCTGCGAGGAGTCTGGTGGCAACTAAGCCGTCATCGTCATATATAGCCTCGTTTAATTGTTCATCTCTGATTCGATGATGTCTCCCACCTTGTTTCGTGTGTTCCCAGTTTGTTCATCGTCTTTTGATTTTACCGGCCGTGCTCTGCTTTTGTTTTTGTTTCACCTGATCTCTCTCTGACTTGATGTAAGAGTGGTATCTGCTACGACTATATGTTGTTGGGTGAGGCATATGTGAATGAAATCTATGAAAGCTCCGGCTATATATATTTATACAAAGGGTATGAGATGGATGTGAATCCTAGAGCATATGTGTCCAACAATCAATTCGTCGACAATGAAATTTGATCATGGAATTAAAAAATCATGCTTCTGTTGTTCATCGGAAATGCCTTTCTGTACTGATTAGTGGATTTCCAAACTGAATCCACAAGAAAACATATATAATTGTTCTGTTCATCAATCTACTTGTTTTGATCTAATAAAAGATAATTTGACTTGGCACAAAAACAAAAATACAGTTTGAGTATTTTTTTTTTCAAGATTGTCACATGCAAATGGGCAATAATACACTCTTTTTATAACTTGTAAGTGTTTTTTTACCTTTTTTTTTGCACTACATATTAAAGACCAAAACAGTGTATCGAAAAGCAAATCTGTACGACCAAATGAATAAGTGGTGTAATTGTGTGTCAGTCCAACAGAAGGGTTGGCAGAAGACACCCCAACGGTGTTGCGCTCTCTTTTTGTCCTTAACTTTTATTTCTTTTTTTTAAAAAAAAAAACAAGCGGTTGGTTAATAAAATAATCAACTGCTTTCTAATTTTATCCCAAAAGATTACTCTCCGGTGGCAAAAACGTAAAAGCAATTCTAAGAGTACTTACGTAGTGAAGCAGATGAGTGCCTTTGCTCCAGTTCATGGGTGCCCTGCATTGAGTTCAGCAATGTCAGATTTATCTACCGTGAGAACCATAGGTCCCCCGAATACTATCACAGTAGGTACTCTACCATGTAAAAGTCGCCTATGTTTGGTGGAGCAATGCTACCTAGGAGCTCAATGAGCTCGAGGAGGCCAATAAAGCGTACCCAATGCATCTGTCCGCATCATCGGCTTTGACAACGCGAATTTTTGTGACTTTATCAATATATATAGCAAATTCCATCATCATTATTATGGGACACAGAAATTCTTTATTATGCATACCAAATCAATTCCTAGACAAATAGAATTTGATCATGAAATTAAATTCCATCTATCATTATTATGCGACACAGAAATGTCTTTGTGTGATTAACTGGATGTGGATTGGAAACTTGAAATCATAAGAAAACATTTATAATTATAGTTTTCATCAGTCCAGCTAATACAAGATTTGTACAGTTTTTCCAAGATTGTCACATATAAATACGCAATTGTATGCTCTTTTTTAACTTGTAATGGTCTGTCTACCTTTTTGGCGGTATATCTTTAAGATCAGAAAAGGTATGTGTACCAAAAAAAAATATGTATGACCAGATGGCTAAGGGGGTGTTTTAGATCCAGGGTGTAAAGTTTTGGCGTGTCACATCGGGTATTATATAGGGTGTCGTATGGGGTGCTTGGACACTAATAAAGTAGTAATTACAATATCCGTCAGTAAACCGCGAGACGAATTTATTAAGCTAATTAATCCGTCATTAGCACATGTTTACTGTAGCACCACATTATCAAATCATGGAACAGTTAGGCTTAAAAGATTCATCTCGCAAAGTAGTCGCAATTATTTTTAGCCTATATTTAATACTTCATGCAGATGTTCAAACGTTCAATGTGACAGGGTGTAAAATTTTGTGGTTGGATCTAACCATGCCCTAACAGGCTAAAGTGGTGCAATTGTGTACCTAGCCAAAACAGCAGAATTGGCAGGAAACAGACCCTTTTTTGGTCCATAATTTCTTTTTTGAAGTACATTTGGACACATGTGTACCCTGAATATTTTGTCGAAGACATCAATCAGCCCCCAACCACGGGCACCTGGATAAAATGATACCTAAATCTGATCAAAATTGTTTTTTTTTGTTCATAACTTTTGTCCCCCGGAAACCTTTTTGGATTCCAAAATAGTGAACCCCAGGATACGAGTAGAAATACCCAATACGGCAATACAGCTCATTTTGCAATTCAAATTTCAAACACCATTTGCTATTTCAGTTCAAAACCTATAATTAAAATCATATCAATTCAAACTAAAGCAGTACACACTGAATGCCGAACTTAAATTTTCAGGTGGAGGTGACATAATGCATTTTCACATTTCCATTCAAATGAGAGGATTTCTCACCTTTTAATCGCTCCAACATCATGGCAAATGGATGGTTGTGATAGCTAGCTAGAATCGTTACATTTATATCCCACTATTTAGATAAAAACTAGTATTTTCTATGCACACCAAACCCAATTCCGATATGCAGGCGCTACCTGAGACCTGGCAGCTCAAGCAGCTCATCGAACCGCGAATTCTGCTCCAACACCACACTGTCCATGTTTACAGAAGGTGAGCACTTGGACACGGGGTGCTGGATGCTGGGGACAAGCTCCCGTCCTCCCCGCTCGAGGGCAATGGCATCCTGGATCTCCTTGAGCACCTCCGACATGGATGGCCTCTGTCTGCCCGTCGGCTTCAGGCACATTATTGCCACCTCCACGACCTTCCACACTGACTGCAGATCGTAGCCAGTGTCCAACGACTGATCAATGATGGCGTGGATGTTCCCGCTCTCGATGTGTGATGTAGCCTGCCGATTCAACTATTTATGTCAGTATCAACCATCATTCACATCAACTGCAGAACTGGATATAAATAATTTACAAAAAAACATAGAAATACAGGACTCCATTATTCATTCTCCCTCGTATTCTAGGATGTGTTCTGTACTCACCTTTCCTAACTTCTACTCTTTTCTGCACGTATGCTTCCTGAACTGTTAAACGGTATGATTTTTAAAAACTTTTCTAAAAGTTGCTGTAAAAAATCATATTAATCATTTTTTTAAGTCTTTTAGCTAATACTTAATTAATCATGTGCTAATGAGCCACCCCGTTTCCCATGCATGGGGGAGAGGTTCCCAACCCCTCCTCCCGAACACATGTAATCTGAGTTATTCTCTAAATGTAAGTCGTTTTGTAACTTTTAGTCATTATTTCATCTTGCATTTCTTGTTTGCACTAAGTAAATATTCTATTGCTTGTTATTTGCAATGTACGGAGCACAAATGGAGGGCAAGAAATCATTTCAATTAGTTTCATAATTCAGGATTAATTAAAATGATTTATATTTGAAATTTGTGGGACTACGAGCTGAGGAGTATGGCAGGGCTTACCCATGCAACAATGCTACGACAGTGGGGCCCAAAGTGGTCATCTGAGATTGGCTCCTGGCCTGAGATTAGCTCCAGTAAAATGACACCAAAACTATAGATATCACTCTTCTCTGTTAGCTGCTGTGAGCCATAGTACCTAACACACACACAAAAAAACAGAATAAAACAAGTGTTTCGAGGACACTATATATCAGATATTACAAAGGTATGTAGCACTTTAGACTGAAAAAACATGCTAACAAAACATAGACATTGTATGTTTAGGGAAAAAAGGGCCTTACTCTGGGTCTAGATATCCAAATGTTCCTCGAACCATGGTTGATACATGGGAACCACTAACCACAGGTTTCGATATGCCAAAGTCTGCAACTTTGGCTCTCATGTTCTTGTCAAGGAGAATGTTACTGCTCTTGAGATCTCTATGGATGATAGTTGGGGAACATCCTGTATGGAGATACTCTATTCCTGGTATTTTCATATTTCAGGGGAATTACTTTAGTCTTTAAAATGAAGAACCAGAGGAAATTGTACACAAGAGGAAGAGGGAAAAGAATACCTTTTGCGGCATCTTCAGCTATCTCGAGACGCTTGACCCAGCTAGTTACTTTTACATAAGCAGGTCCTCCTGTGAAGGTTATTCAGTTTGTGGTATTGAAATTATCACTGGTTTCAAGCGTCTGCAGAGCATGCACACATGTGTGTGTGGTGGCGTGAATATGGCGTGTGACCGTGTGTTGATCAGTGTGCATCCAATTGTACTCACTCTAAAATGTTACTGGTTCTTTAAATTTTAATTTAAAGGTAGAAATCAGCCAAATCAGCATATAAGAAAGGAACAACTCTACTTTGTCCCTTAACTATAGTAGATTGGTTTATATTTTGTCCCTCAACTTCAACACTGGGTAGAAATCATTCCTCAAATACCAAAACCTGATTTTTTTAAAAAAAATTATGAATTAAAACCCGGCCTCTAGACCAACAAGGGTGTACACAGACAATCAAAACCCGATAGACTTTGTCCCTCCACCTGTTTGAGAGTGGTTTTGTGGACCGCAATGTCATCTAAACTGGATGATGTGGCTTGGCCTAGCCAGCGCGTCGAAGGGATATTAAATCAAAATGCATTTAACAAAGATATTGTTTCCATTTTTATCTAGGGGTATATCAGTCGATATCAGAAACAAGAAATTGGCTTATTAACCCTGAACCTGCCTGGCACTGGAACAAAGGAAAAAAAAAGCAGACCTGCTCTGCACCCCTAAATATCCCGTGTGGTTTTCCAGAATGTGGATCCTGATTTCAATATTCGAGAATAATTGAGCATGAATTTGCAAAGGTTCTCAATGGAGCAAAGTGTATTCTCTTTCATATCAGACTTGCTAGATAGACTATCTTAAGTTCCCTGTTCTTGAACAATTTTACACATAGTTCTATTTTGTAATCATATACTACTAATAGCAGTAAATAAACAGTAGGATTCTTACCTACTGTTTCTATTTTTGTTTTTCAAAAGATCTCAGATATACGAGTATTATAAACTTCAACTGTACATGGAACATTTTGCTTATAAAATTATTGTCTACATACCAACATTTTGATGTCGATTCTGCAAACTAGATTTATCATCAGTTGGAAGGGGACTTACCACGAATGTGCTCTTTTAGTGTTCCTTCATGCATGAATTCATACACAAGTATGTTTTTCCCATCTTGCTGACTGTAACCAAGGAAGCTCACCAGGTTTCTATGATGTATTTTGGAAAGCAAAGTTACCTGAGACAACAAACCAGTCAGTTGACTAAAGAATTTGACTACTCCCTCCGTTTCATATTATAATTCATTTTGATTTTTTTCCTAGTCAAACTTTTTAATGTTTGACCAAGTTTATAGAAAAATTTAGCAACATCTATAACACTAAATTAGTTTCATTAAATCTAAGATTGAATATATGTTTATTTTGTGTTGGAAATGCAAATATGTTTTTCTATAAACTTGGTCAAACTTTAAAAAGTTCAACTAGGCAAAAGTCAAAGCGTCTTATAATATGAAATGTAGGTAGTACATTCCAAGATTGCAAACCCTGAACTAGACCAGAAACATACCTCATTCAAGAATTCTCGGGTGCCCTGATAGGAGTCGTTTATGAGAAGCTTGACTGCGATTTCTCTTCCATCTGCAAGCTTTCCATAGTATACTATGCCAAATCCTCCATAACCTATTCTTCTACCAAATCTGTCAGTAGCATCTTCAATTTCAGATAAAGCAAATCTGTGCACCGATTCCGTGGTTACCTCACTCAATGGTGAACTTAACTGTTTTGCTGGCGCTGAAACAAAAACAGTTCGTGGAGATGGCAAATTAATCAATATATGCTCATACACCATACAGATTATTCAATATTCCGATTAGGCAAAGAAAACAAACCATCTGACGGTTTCTTCTTTCTGTTGTATGCAAACAAGTAACATCCAACAGCAGCAACAAGTAACACAAAGGCCCCAATCACCACACATACAATAATTATTACAGGGTGAGTAATGGTATTGTGTGCCACATGAAGGTTACTGTTCCCTGAAAAGCTGTAGACAGGTAACAGATAAGGGCAAGTTAAGCATATGATTTTTTACATTATAAATTAAGGAAGCTCTGTATGGAAAACAAAGCTATTTGATCATGGAACTTATTTACACACACACACACACATACAATGGAGCTCACAGAGCACAAGATTATGCATTAATCATCTGAAATGCATTAAGCTATATGCTTGAAAGGAAGTAATACAAACTTGAAAATAATGCCCTTTCTGAAAAGCGCCTGTGGGATTTCTCCTGACAGTTTATTATTCTGAATATACCTGCAAAGACTTGAATCAGTAAAGGTAACTCCATTGTTTCCACCATAAATGTTGCATTTATATGAGAAGAATAGAGAATCTATAGCAATATGACATACATATCACTAAATGAAGGAACATGAAAACGTACAAAAGGAAAAAGGAAGGAATATTCAATATAAATAAGGATCAGAAATCCATATTGACTGCAGCTACGACATGAAGAGCATGGAGTGGAAAGACAGTTCACAGTAGGGGATACAACTTACAACTGTTTCAGGTTAGGTAGGTCACCCAAAGAAGAAGGCAGTGCACCAGTTAATTGATTGTCCTCAAGGTGACTGCAAAACAGCAAAAAGCAGCCTAAGGACTAAGTATAAAAATAAAATGATCAAAATGCCATATCAAATAATGGGATCCTCACATATACTGCAAATCCTGGCATCCAATGAAATCAGGTATTGGACCAGAAAACGAGTTACCATCAAGCCTTCTGGATTGCAGTAATAAGTAGATCAGATAGAATTTTTTTTTAAAAAAAAAGAGATAGGGGAGAGGAAGGAATAAACTATTCTGATCTTACAATTCAACCAGCCCAGGTAGCTTTGTTAGTTCCACAGGGATACTTCCTGTTATATTCTTTCCTGATAATGTTCTGCGGAAAAGAAAATAATTCTTGTCTTTCCAAAACTCTAAACATTGTGAAGAACAACTGAAATTGAAGTCAGATGAATATTACTATCATACATTGATAATACCCTGGGCGCTTTTTCTGTACTGCATTGTATCCAGGACCATGATGCTGGTAAGCATGGGTCACCACCCTCTTGCGCCCAACTTTCCTGAGGATACCGTGATACCAAGATAGCCATATTGTTCGCTGTCCATATTACAGAAAACCAAATTAGAATATGAAATATTTTTTCATTTATTCTACAATACAGAGACAGGAATCTGGACAATAGCTAACCATCTTGGGATCCCATAGTGAGCTGTATATATTTGTAAATTTCAACTGCATTCAAGATAGGTCCCTTCGACGAATCATCCATCTTCTGAAACACAGGCTTGAAAACAAATGGAAGTGACATATTCATGTAACCTGCTTCATACGCCCGATACTTTCCCGGAGCATTTTCCTCTACATTAACAGTCGGTGTGCTGTATTCGGGCATTTCTGGAATCGCTAACTTAAATTTTCTAGTTTCATTTGGGGCTAAATCTTCGATTTCTGCAAAATAAGCGTATGCCCATGAATTTCCTGGGGTTTCATCCAAATTAAGCCTGTAGGTCAAGGATCCATTTTGGCCAACTACTGCAGTTCGCATGACTTCTTCAGGTGGTTCTTCACCATCAGTTCTGATGGATATGTGCCTTTTAGTTGATATTCTTTCCGTCCCTGGAGCAACATCAACAAGGTAATTTGCTCTCCTCACTAAATCAGATCGCCATATTCTATCAAATGGATCATCAGGGTACCTGAGAGATTAAAGAAACAAACTGCACCTTTCAGCCATTTGTTTCCAGAAGATATTATTTTGGTGATACTAATTGACATGGAGACAAAACTAGTTTCTTGCTCACTCATAGGCAAGACTTTCATAGACATCTTGTGGGATCAGGATATTCCGTACATTATTACTGCTAGGAAAAGGTCTGTTCTTTGATTAGTTTCCATCCCTCAATTTCAAAACCAGATAAAAGATGCCATTAACTCTCAAAATCAGGCAGGCTGACCCTACACACTATTTGATGGTGGCTTTGACCTAAACTAATGGTGGGGACTGTTTGTCATAGAGGATCAGGATTGGTCATATAAGATTCAGTATTCTCCAAATACACATTTGTCATATGGGCTTGCCACTTATTCTCTTTCTATCTTTCTATGGCATGCGTGATGCGCTCCCTACATGAGTCAAAAACACTATTATATAGGGCAAAGGGGCGGGTTTTGACTGGTTTAAGGGACAAAAATTAAACATGTGCAGATTTGATAGACAAGAAATAGATATTTCCATACACTTTGGCAAGTACTTCTGGTATGAATTTCTAAACTAGTTATTTCATCCAAATGTTTTGAACCCTAATTTGAAGCTATTGACAGTAAAGGAACATAATGCCATCCAGTAATACCTGACAGATGCATTACTTTCTGCACCAAAATTTATCCTTGCAGAGAGTTTAAGAAAGAACTGATTCTCATAATCAGTTTCATAGAGGGAGCCATTCAATTGCCGAAGCTCGAGAGTGGAAATAAACGGCGCCTGTCCTGTACTGGCATTTGAGAGGCAGACGCTGAGTGTTGGAGCAGAAGCCAAGATAATTGCCTCCACCACTGTTGGGGTAGTGTCATCATAAACTACAACAGTTGTCCATGGAGTTGCTCCAAGGGAGAGATCAAACTTAGGGAATATATTGCTGTTTTCGAAGTTTCCATAGAGGAAAGTAGCTCTAACTAGGTACCGTGTTCTTTCGCTGACATTCATGGTGTAGCAATACTTCCTGTCGTCTACTGGAAAATAGCGTACGGTTTTGAGTTGCTTCGGGAGATCATTCTGGACTGAGAGGTTTGCCGTCTTGCCACCATACACAAACTTGTCATCGGAAGTCCACTGGATCCCAATGTCATCTGTGAAATCACCATCTCCCCCGCAATCCAAGCTAATGAAACCTGCACAGAAGAAGCCAATTTTTAATTAGAGATCCACATATTTAGTACAAACCGTTGCATCTAAGAACATATAAAATTCGGAAACTTAATCTATTGCTTGGTACGAGTAGCATATATACATGAGTTTTTTTTTCTTTTTTTTTACCATGTATGGCCCTTTGAATCGATTATGCTGCCACCGCATAACAATGACACATGGAACATTTAGGTGAATAACAATGTAGCAACAAATAATCGAATCCCAATATGTGTGGAGAGGTAAAACTGCAATTCCTCCAGCCATGGAGTTGGCCTCCTCACTTTCCCCTCAATCACAGCGCCGCCCCTTCCCAGCACCCACTGTCCCCGGCGACCTCTCCTATCTGTGCCTGCCTGCTAGCTAGATGGAATCGTGCAGGTGCAGCGGGCCGGGAAGGGGAAGCGCTAGTGGTAGTGGAGGAGGCTAGGGCAGCGCCGGTTGGAGGAGGTAGGCGGCGTTGGAGGCTCTACGGTGACCGGTCTCCGGGGGCTAAAGGAAGCGCCTGATGGAGGCTGGGGACGACCCGGATGAGCAGCACCGGTGGCCGAGGGTGGAGGGAAGGTCGGCAGCGGTAGGGCTAGGGAAGGGCGGCGCTGGTCGCCGGAGGTGATGTTGTCTAGCGCCGGTAGCCTTGACTTGAGTGAGGATTTTGGATGGCGGCACTGGTGGTGGTCGGAGCTGGAGGGAGGGGTTGAAAATGAGAAATTTGGGATTACACCGTCGCAGTGGTTTCGCTGGAATGCCATCGCTTCAAAGTTATTCACGATAATGTTATCCTAAACTGAGTGGTGTTTACCAAAATAATATTTTCGTTCTTTTTCGTGAATAGAAATGTTTTTGCTCAATTTTATTTTTTTCCCAGACCAAAATACCCCTGACACGGCCCCATTGTCATATTCTCTCCCCCTCTCTTTCCCCTCTTCCTCCCTCTCGAGGACAGCCTCAGCTAGCGGGCGTGGCGGGCAATGGCCGATGACCGGCGGCAGGCGTGGCGGTGAGGCGGGCGATACGGTCGGGGTATGGCACGGCGGCGGCGAGCGCCCAAGCGGCGAGGTGGAGCATACATCCACAGCCACCGGAAGTGAGAGAAGGATGAGGACAACGACGATAAGGAGGAGGAGGAGGTGAGAGTCGTGGAGTGGGAGGGTGACACGGGGGGCGGTTGCGGTGGGAGGAGAGGAAGGAGGCGACGCCGCCCCCATCCGCGGCAGCCGTGGCATCATCTACGATGCACATCGCCGCCTGCAAGTTCCAAGCAGTAATACTGGAAGGCGCCACTTGTGAATTGGGAGCTGTTGTCAGTCAATATCTGATTTGGGAGCCCATATCGGCAGAATATCTCTTTGATGAACTTGACAGTGTGCTCGAATATCTCTTTGATGAACTTGATGGTGTGCTCAGCTTTAATTTCTCTTGTTGGCTTCGCTTATATCCACTTAGTGAATTTTTAATAGCCACGGATAAGAATTTTGTAGCCACCTTGTCCTCATGGAAAAGGTTCGAGGATGTCAAGCCCCTGGCACAAAAATGACCAGGACAGAGGGATGGTTTGGGCAGTTTGAGTTGGTAACTTGGTGTGTCTGCTATTAAACTAATAAGCTTCACACCGTTGTACCATGTCAGAAGTGTCTTGGGAAGCTGTTGGCCAGTAAAAACCTTGTCGGAAAACTTTCCCAACCAGTATTCGCCTGTCGGCGTGTACCTGTAGATTCCTTCATGAATGTCGAGAAACAACTCTTTGCCATCGTCAGAAGTGATGCACTTTAGCAGTACTCCATTCGTGGCCTTCTTGTAAATATCGTCCCTAATCATACAATAGGCCGTGGCTTGTCGTGAGAGTTTTTTTTTTCTGTTTCTGTGTCGTCTTCCAGTAACTTGTCAGTGTTGAGGAAATCGATAAGTGGTGTAGGCTAGTCCTGAGTAGTCTAGATGTTTGCATAGATTCCGTCAACTTGAGTAGTAGCCCCCGAGCCAACATTGGTGGTGCTATCGATATAGTCGTCTAGGAAAAACCTTAACTGATGGACTGGTTAATACTTCTAGAAATGTGCCAGGTTTCCACCAGCTCTCGTCTAGAAGCTAATCAGTCGAGGTTGTCAGTGTCAGCATTGTCTTTGCAATAGACATGGTGCACTTCGAACCCGTCAAACCTATGCTCCAACTTTCTTACTTTCTGCAAGGTACTTGGACAATTCAGGATTAGAGCATTTGTAATCCTTGCGTACTTGGTTGGTGACTAGTTCTGAGTCCCCTTTCATAATTAGTCATTTGAACCCAAGTGACGCGGCTGCTCTTAGTCCAACGAGATGTCTTTCGTACTCTGTAGTGTTGTTGGTTGCTCGGAAATCCAATTGGATCCAGCTCCTACTTCTTGACTGTTGAATGCTTCGTCGAAGGCTATTGTCCTTCACTTGCTATCTGTACAGTCAACCTTGCTGTCCTCGAGGACGATATGGTTGGCGATGAAAACCTACGGTCAACCTTGCCGTCCTTGAGGACGGTCTGGTTGGCGATGAAAACCTATGAGTACCTGAGACTTGATAGTCGTTCGTGGGACAAAATGGACATCGAATTGGCTGAGCTCGACGACACTCCGTATAATAGAGGTGAAAGGGGACTAAGAGAGAGCAAGCGTTATCTCCGTTATCCAAATTTGCATCATCCATTCATCGCTCTTCAAGGACATCCTCTGTTATTTCAAGGAAGTAAGGACATGGGACTATCTACAGAAAAAAACCGGGATCTCACCTTGGTAGGATATGGAGATGCTGGGTACCTGTTAGACCCACATACAGCCAAGTCACAGACTTGCTATGTTTTCCTATGTGGAGGAACAATAATTTCTTGGAAATCGTCAGAGCCAATTAGCAACTTCAATGAACCAGTCAGAAATCATCACACTATACAAAGTCTCTCACGAATGTGCATGGGTCCGCATGATGATTCACCACATTCAGCAATTATGTGAATTGAACACTATCTAGACCCCTACAATTATCTATGAGATAATGCAACCCGTGTTACGCAAAGTGCAAATTGGTTACGTGAAAAGCAATCTCACGAAGCATATGAAACCTAAGTTCTTTTATGCTCACGAACATCATAAGACAAATGTAATTAAAGTATTGCATACCGTGTCCTTTGATAATCTCACAGATTTATACACTATTCATTATCGTCATCCTTTTTTGAGAGATGCATCTAGGGGATCGGGATGTTGAGATGTAGAGAAGTGCAAAATTCAAGAATAGAATTTCGTTGACTCACTTCCCAAACTTAGTCTGGAATGACAAAGTTCCCAATAAGAGTAATTGGTTGGCTTGTAAACTTTTTCCCTTACATAAGTTTTCTTGTAATTTCTTATAAAGGTTTATAACGAGGTAATCCGTTATCTGTGTGTAATTTCTTATAAAGGTTTTTAACGAGGTAATCCGTTATCCGTGCAACACATAGAATGTATGCTATGTACTCTTTCTCCAAATTTTTCCCACTAGGTTTTGATGGAGTTTTAATGAGACATAAGCAATATGTGGTGAAGGATCAAGGGGGTATTGAGAAACTGAGGTTTTGGCCCATCAAGGCTAGCTCAATACACTAATTGGACGTCACCCTACTTTCTATATACTAGGTGAAACCCCACGGGTTGCTAAGAAAGTTTATTATGATAACAATAAGTAAAAATAACGTGTAAGATAGCTAGACAATATAAGCTTATGTAAGTTGATATGTTTTGTGATAATTTAAAGTTAAATAGTATATAGAATAATGATTCAAATGTAAAAGTAAGGTGATGTGGTTTTATGAGAGAAGAAAATGATGAAGATACTTTAGACCATAAATTAATCATCAAAGGGCTTAAAAATAATTGAGGTGATATGACTTAATGGGATAAAAAAAGGAGGGAGATAATTTGGATCATAAATTAATTATCTAAAGTCTAAAAACAATTTATGTGATATGGCTTAATGAGAGTAGAGAGAAATAACATTAACTAAGTGATAATGAACTATATAGGTATATAGGATATTATAATTAAAAAATGATGAAGAGATATATTGAAATATCATGTGAATTATGTGGGATAATAATTTAACATGCTTGTATTTTAAAAGCTCTAAAACTTAATAAATTATAAAATTACAGATAATATAGCATAGCATGTTGCATGATTTTTAAATATAATAATTGTTTGTCGATGATGATGTGACATATTGGCATGTTAAGCTTTAGTATTTAGTGAGTTGTAACTTCATACTAAGATAGGATAAGAATTGGCTATACGAAAAGGGAGGAGAGGAGAGGCTTTGTGTACAGTTGAAAAACGTGAAGAGTACTCCGTCCATCCTTATGTCTTTTGTTTTCACTTTTGTCTAATGTTACGCAACCCTTTTAGACTGCTATAAATATATATACCCGTGTCTCAATGGTGCACTAGCTCGTCCCAGTTCAAGCGGTGGTCGACGTAGCCCGATGCGAAGCTGCTCTTTAGACTGGAGTTTGGCGCTATGCTTCTGTGAGTAGATTCACCCCGTGATTTTACTGCTTCTTCCTTCCCTTTTTCTTGATGGGTTGCGTCTATTGTGAGAAATCGTACGTGTGATAAAAAAATAAAAAAGAAGCCTTCTGAGCACGTATTCACACCTGCAAAACTCAATGTTTAGACCAGACTATCACTGCCGGTTCAGTGATAGCTAGCATCAGCACCAATTTTATGATAGCTATTTTATGAGGTGGTGTACTGTGACTTATGACTGCATTGTTACTCTAACCGGAGAAAATGAAATTCTGCCAACACCCACTCCACTGCAGGTCCATCCAGTCTCAATTGTAAAGGCCGTTATATCGGTTCGAAAAGGAGTCCCAAGTAAATTAAGGACTGCAGAAATGAAGTAGTTTCCCTAATGGTTATATTCACTCACCATTGGCTGCATATACCGTTGTATATAGCTGAGGCCGGGTTTTATATATAAAAAAGAATCACTCACCAGGCTGAGCAGTGGAGAGCGATATCACGAGCAGCAGCTGGAGCTGGAGGAGAAGAGCGGCGGCAGAAGAGGACGGCATACTACTAGTACTGCACCTACTCGATCAACGCAGGAAGTCCTTTGGTGTGCTTATTTGCTTTGATCTATCTCTTGGGATGGGTTCGCAAATTTAAAGAGCGCAGCAACTTGAGCTTGCCTTGTGCACAAGTGGAAGAAACGTCCAAACCCATTGAACCCAAAATGAGAAGAGTTTGTCCTGCCCAACCTTATCTGTGAAAAAAAAAATATCAGCTCATTTGGTTCTCTTGGAATAAAAAATAAAGAGATCGAAGGAAAGTAGCAAATGGTGTGGTGTATAGTCGTGTGTGCATGGCTCGTAGAGTATAGCTTAGTAAATCATAGTGCCCACGAATATTATTTATATATGGGTACACTTTTAATATGATTTTTTAGGAGCTTTTAATAGTATTTTAGTGAGGCTAGAAGTTGTCGTTGATATTCTTTTTAAGTGCATGCGTTATGAGATATATTTACGGATGTGTGATCGATGTTTGTAGGCTATATATACGTATAGGAAAATTAAAAAATGGAAACAGGGGAAAATTAATTGACACATGGTTGAGCAGACTAAACAGGAACACTTGAGGGACTTAAATAGATGCTATCACGCTGAAAGCCTGAAAGGGATATAACTTAGAAGCAGCCTAGCTTCCCAAATGCTTCAATTTGTCAGACCAACAACTACTTGATGTTGCTTATCTATCAATCGGTATCACCACGACACTGTATTAACTAAGTAATCAATTTTCCCATCTGCTAACTAACTTAGCCTCCAAGGTCAGACCTAAAATAATTCAATCAGTTGGACGATGTTGATGAGGATACGTCCGTTTTTAACAAACCACGGCCAACATGTTCTGCAGGCTGCTCATGAAAATGCTGGTTACGGATGGTTTAGCGTTTTCTTCAAAACTGTCATTTGGGACAGTTTATTTTCCAAATATCCATAACATAACAAAGTATCTTAAAATAATATTAAAACATTATGAGTGTATGAGAGTTGGCTTTTCAACCATGTGCAGCACCCACCCTGACCCCAGGAATTAAGTGGGTGCATAGGCATAGCTAGGAGACAATATTTAGATCTCCGATAAAACATTTATAGTCTTGCTTGTCTAGGGCAGGTGTTTGGTAAGTTTTTGGAGGTGCTTCGGTGAGCTAGGAAATCCTTCTCGGCAGATAAGAGTGGCTTGGTTCCCCTTCGAAGACAAGATCGTTGTGCTTGAGAAATTGGAGGGCCTCTAAATCTGTGCGAGGGGACTAAGCCACGCACGTATTAGCACAATTAGCGTCATGGCCACACGCTAACACCCCCTATTTCCTTTTCTCTCTCGAATTAGACCCTTTCAATTACCTTATGTAATAAAAATCCAAACTAGTCCCATTTGAGTATCAACATATATGCCCCTTGTCTTTTTGGCAAACTTGTGAGCCAAAAAGCACTATCAGGTTTATGCATTCGATGATGACGTGAGAATAAACTTTGAGAGACCTCCTTTTGTTCATATTGTGTTTTGCTTTGCCTCACCACCTTCTTGTGTTGATTTTTTTTGTGACCGATTCTTTTTTGTCAACCAGCTATGAGATGAGCATGATTGATTACTCAAAATCGGATGATGTGGCCATTCCCATAATAGAGTATAATATGATATATAGATAGGCATCATCCACATAACATTGAAATTCAATTGTGGATACCAAGGGTAATACTGTAAAGGAGAAGTGTGTTGTTGGGATCTTTCCTCACTCGTTTCCTACCATGCTTGGTGAATGATCTTGATTCCCTTGGCCATTTCAACCTTCTCTGACTCTTTGTATCTCTTGGGACTTTTGGCTTGCTCAATTGCCCCCCGCCCCCACCCAAGCATTGAAGTCTTCAATGTGATATTCTCCTTATCATCGGGGATCTTCCTCTCTTGAAATTCAATAGTGCATACAGGGAAACATTGCTCATTTATTTGCATAGCCACAAACTCCAATCATCCTTCATGAATGGCCGGTAGGATTTGTCTTTTGGATATATTACAATCATTAGTAGCATAAGAATTTGAATTGTGTCACTTAAAATATGTTTGTTGCTTAAACTCCATACGTAGTGGTATGACATGGCCTTCGACAATTAAATTTTCTTACGCTCTAACAAGTAATCGAAAATCTGATCGCATTTGGCCACATCAAATGTGAATTTTGTTTTGCCATGTCATTTTTAGGAAGAATCGTGCTAAGGATAGAGCAAACAAAGGGTTCGGTCCTAGAGCTCCAAGTCCATTTGTTTGTATGCATGTCAATCGTCTGATCGCCCGAAGATATAACCACATTAACTATATTTTCACGAGGATGAACATGCTTAGCCTTTTCCAAGATCTTGGCATCTTTGGCTTGACTTTTTTGAGCTGGATTATTTTTAATTCTAGTATCTATGCCAAAAATGTTTTTGATAACTTCGGCAATCTCGCCACCAAGGCTTTTGGGTTTTGTACGTGTATTAGTCATAGGATTACTAGGAAACAACCGATGTAGGAGACTGTCCTAGAACACTCATCGATTATGGTCTTACCGGTATGACCCCCCAATTGGACCGGTCGTTGCTACCGGTCTGATCGACGTACTACGTCACATGGATGAATTTAGGATCTACCATATTGAGAGGAATGTAGATACTTCTGATTAGCCAATCTTGTTGTTCAGAAAATTTTGGTATATGAAAATCTGATGGAATACCATACATATGCTCCTTGTTTTAGGAAGTAGATGCACCACCTAGGAACTGGCTATCTGTAACTCACTTATGTGAGCATAGGTTTTTTTCCAAGGTAGTACTCATGATTTTCTCAAAGATGGTACTAAAAGAAGTAAAACAATTGCTTAAACTAGCAATAATAGCACCATGTACTATTTGAGCAACTTTATATGTAGGAATAGGGTCATTGCTATAATCAGTAGGTAGCTTTGATTTGTCGTCGACAGACAACGTAAATTCTTCTTGCTTGATGATGCCTTGCCTCGTCTTATAGTAACATGAAGCCATCTTTCACCGCATTTTTCAAGTTGAGCCTCAAACACCCGGAGGATCAACTTCTCACAACTCTTCATAATCTATGGTCCGAATGTTGTCTTGATCAAGATCAGTGTGATAACTCATGTTGGAGAAGTAGGATTTCGTCTATAGTAACTGAAATCATTCCCCAACGGAGTCACCAAAAAAGTGTGTTGGCACCAGATCACAACGCCACACCTTGAGCACGTTTTGTGCGACCCGCAACGGTACCCAGATATGCGCTGCCACAGGAGGACGTAGATGATGCCGAACGATCACCCGAGAGGGACCTCGACAAGGTAAGTGCGTGCCATTTGTCCTAGGCTCGGCGAGACAGCTAGGACATTCTCTAATGTCGTAGAGATGAGACACAGGAAGCAATTGAGGGATTGAGAGGTAAATAGACTTGGTACAAGTAGCAAGAAGTAGTGTGATGTAGAATCCGCCGCCGCCACCACCATCTCGTACAACCTCCTCCCCCAGCTGCTGCCACCACCACAGGTGAGTCGCCTCTTTCCATTCCTTCCCCTCCCCTCTCTCCTCTCCATATTATCCTCCTCTTTTTACAGGCTAGGGTTTCTTTTTCATATTTTGTTGCAGATTCTTGGAATTCATGAATAGTTTGCTGTGAGGGATGTGATGCCATGTATTTAATTATCTGCAATCGGATTCTTGTCAGTGCTATTAAGGTGAAATTTCCCCTGTTTTGTGATTATGTATCAGGGGAGGCTGATTCAAAATGCATACTATTTGGTAGAGGCTTCATGGCTACAAGTTACTACATATCCTTTTGGCCTAAATTATGCATATGCTTATCGTTAATATAAACCTGGGTGATGGTGTTTCATATTTTGAGACCTAATTGCAAGGATATGTGCAAAAATAGGAGTTTCAGATCCAACTTTGGGACTGGTCTAGTTTATCTAGTGACCTAAGTAAATTCTTGTGCTATATAGAAGAGTAATTTAATTTATACTATAAATAAACTTACTTGTCCTCAACTAGCATATATTTCTACTTTGTTTTTAAGTACTATACTTAGAGTTCACATCCCTGTTTCAGATTATTTACTGATTACAAGGGAACTTCTTTATGTGATACAATGGAAAGAGTTGATTCTACATCAAAAATTTCAGGTGATAATCTTCCAGTTAACCTTTCACATTGCTCGGAAAAGAAAGGGGGCTAGGGTTTGGGAGCATATCGAGTCATATTTTATTGATGGAAAAGAAAAGGCAATCTATAAATATTGCAAGCTGAAATTATCTTCAGAACCTGGCCAAGGAACAAACCATCTCAGTAGGCATATTGGAATGTATTGCCCAAGTATTCCAAGTGGAGAGAGGAACATATTCTTACTACATTGGAAGCACCCTTATTCTGATGGTGATCATCCCATATTTGACCCTCAGGTTTGCTATCTTCTAATTGCCAAATCCTTCGTTAGTGCTGAAATTGCATTTTGGAAAGCTGATGATCCAAATTGGAAGAATTTGCTAAACTACATCCACCCATCTTTTTGGACAGTTGGACGACAATTTGTTAGATCATATTGTCTTGTATATTGTATGAGGAAACTAAGAAACAACTGTATCGTAATGTTGAACAGTTGTGGTCCCATTTTATTTTGACTGCTGATCTTTGTGCGTCTAATTAGAATTTGGGTTGCATATGTGTCACTACGTACTATGTCAATGCTGAAATTTGGTTGAAGAAGTTCATTATATCATTTAAGCAGATTACATATCCACATTACACCTTATGTTGTGGAAGATGGACTTACCTCTTTCTGATTGAATGAGATCTAATTGACAAAACATTTAACTTGACATTGGATAATGCAAATGTTAATGACAGAGCTGCAACGGATTTGCACAATACCTTGGGTGCTGAGATGTTTTTCAAAGCTGAATATTGTCATGTGAGGTGTAATGCACATATTCAATATGGAACAAGGTTGATTACTTCTACAATTGCCAATGTGAGAGACATTGTCAATACAATCACATCAATACTTCCACGGATGCAAATATTTAATTCCGTTGTCCAAAGAGCGGACCTTACAACTAAGGTTGTGTTTAGATCTAAGGGTGTAAAGTTTTGGTGTGTTACATTGGATATACGGACACACATTTGAAGTACTAAACGTAGTCTAATAACAAAACAAATTACATAATCTGCATATAAACCGTGAGCCGAATTTATTAAGCCTAATTAATCCGTCATTAGCAAATGTTTACTGTAGCACCACATTCTCAAATCATGGCGCAATTAGGCTTAAAAGATTCGTCTCGCAATTTACACGCAATCTGTGTAATTAGTTATTTTTTTCATTTATATTTAGTACTTCGTGCATATGTTTAAATATTCAATGTGACAGGGTATAAAATTTTGTCATGAGATCTAAATAGGGCCTAAGTCTGGACTAGTAGTTGTTATCCCACATCGCACTAGTAGTTGATGTCCCACACCGCTGGAATGCTACTTATATTTGATACATGAATCGTTGGGATACAAAGCTGTTGTCAACATATATGCTACTGAACAACACCATGAAGCTCCAAGTGATTCGGATTGGGGGCAAAACCGAGTCTCTCCATGGGTTTTTGCAAGCCTTCAGTGATGCTACCAAGGCATTTTCAGCAGATAAACATCCAACATTCCATCTCTTTTTGAAGATGGTATTGGCCATCTGCGATGCTTTACTTGATGAAAGGTGGGAGCAAGATGAACTCTTGCAAGAGATGGCCAATGCTATGTATGTCAAGTTTCGAAAGTATTGGAATGAATTATCTCATGTTCTATTTTTACACAATTGGATGAAATGATGAAGAAAAGATAAAAGAGTTTCTCACATGCTTAAACATTTCCTATGTTGACATCGTTTTATCAACTATATTCATTAGGTAAAATAAAATTTCCTCTTTTAGTTGTATAAGCACGAACGGTTAGATGTGAATGGTAACTCCTCAAGGATGGTAAAAATCCCCTTGAAATAACTAAATATAATAAATTTTCTATTTTACAAAGTCTAATTTAATACTACATTCTTTTTTAATATATGACACCGTTGACTTTCTAACAATCATTTAACCATTCGTCTTATTAAAACTTTTTATGAAAATATAAAAAAATTAAGTCATGCTTAAAGAACATTTGACGATAAATAAGTCACAATAAAATAAATAATAACTACATAATTTTTTTGAATATCAATGACGTCATATATTAAAAAGGAACCAGGTGAAATTTGGTATCTTTCGGTGGTATAATAAAAAAAAGTGAACTTTCGATGGTATATACCAATTTTTCCTATTAAAAAACTGAGGAAGTGCTTGCTAACTCTATTTTATAGTCACGTCCTTTTTCTATTCTAGTTAGATTCTCTATGATATTTATAATGGTAGTAGAAATGTGGAGGGGTATTTTTGTCCAGGGAAAATAATGTGTGGAGGGGTTAAAGTCTCAAAGTATTTTGCCGCTGCCCCAAATCGCTTCCGCTGCCGTCCCCCTCCGTCACTGTCTCCGTCGCCTCCCAAGTCCCAACCTATGTTGCACCGATACTTCACTTTCTTGCCGTATACCGGTATCCGATACGTATCCGGTACGGCGATACGTCCGATACTATATTGATACAGTATCGGAGGAGTATCGGTCATTAAACAAAAAAAAAGAAAAAATAAATATCGATACTCACACGATACATATCAGATACTTAGATACTTATCTGATACCTAGCAATGTAACCTTCTTGTTCAATAGCCCATTAAAGACCCAATGCTATACTTCTGATATATTTATAACTTTAATATACTTGCTCTATTTGTAATACATGGATATATTTGCTATATTTTTTTATAATAGGCAACAATACATAGAATATTTTTAAAGATAATCTTATTGCTTTACCCTTTTGTAGTTCCCTATATTTTATTTTTAAAAATATTTTTATATATACTCGCCGTATCGACGTATTGATGTTTTTTAAAAGATCTCGTATCACCATATCAACGTATCCGTATCGCCGTACCAATATCGCGTATCCGTGCATCATAGGTCCCAACCCTCATGGCCTCATCGCCTCAGCCGCTCGTCCCCATTCCACGCAGCCTTCCCCGCCCCGCCCTAACCGACACCGTCCTCGTCGACTCCGCCGACTCATCAGTCCTGGCAGCCATCGTGAACAGTTGGAGTAGATGTGAACAGTTCCTTCCCTGAGTTTAATTAATAGTGCTTGCACGAGAGCTTAACAGCGTTGGATTGCTAGAATAATCAAGTTCACGTTTGTTCCAGCTTCTGTTGCTGTCGATCTGACTGTTGCGACACATGGGAATGAACTGAATCTCTCACACTTTGGAAGTCGATCTGAATATCTCCTTCATCTATGCACCTACTACCTACCTGCGGTAATGCCCAGCATCAATGTTGCTACAATTGAGAGCTGGGTTCGTGAAGAAATTAAGAGCTCATCAGTGATGATAGGTCGTCTATCCACTATCGCACTCCTTGAATTCTGAGTTCAGGAGCAGTACTGCGTTAGCTTCTTTCTTCTTCTTTTTTCTTTTTTAATGCATGGAGACACACTACTGCGAGAAAGGTTTTTTCGTGCTGTCAAAACCAGTTTTTGCGTGCGGGTGGGCAGCCCGTACGCACCCAGGGGTCTGCAAAAATCACGATTTTTATGTGTGGGTGGCACACCCGCACACGAAAATTCGGATTTTCGCGTGCTGGTGCTTACGTCGCCCTCACAGAAAAACAAAAATCCGAGAAAAAAATTTCAAAAAAATGAAAACCTAGAATCTGGCGGCGACGCCGCCGCTCCCGGCCACCGCCTCCTCCTCCTCACCGCCTCTTCCTCCTCATCGTCGTCGTCGTCAGCGGCGGCGTCCCACCCTCGTTATCGTCAGCACCGCCCGCCACCGGCCTCCGAGCTCCCCTCCAGCCGCACCGCCTCCGACGCCCCTCCCCTCCGCCGGATCTGGGGAGGGAAGGAAGGAGAGGGAGGGGAGCCGGATCCTACGGGGGAGGGCAGCTGGCCGCCAGAAACGTGCGGGGACGACGGCCGCCGCTAGATCCCTACGAGGGTTGGCTGTCGTCCTCCGGATCCCGCGCGTTGTCGCCGCACTGCCATCGGGACTCTGGAGGAGAGGAGAGGAGAGAAGAAAAAGAGATAGAGAGGAGAGAAAGAGGGGAAAAATTTTTAAGTGGGTAGGAAGGAAAGAGACAATGGGTATTTTTGCGTGCGGCTCTCTTAGTAGGTCCGCACACGAAAATAGGTGCGATCCCTCTTAAATGAACCGCACGTGAAAATGAGCTTATTTTCCTAGACACGACCATAACGACCAGTTATGGTCTATTTGCAATCTAAATGGGTCCCGTACAAGAAAAGTCGTTTTCTAAGTACTAACTACTAATTTTAATTCACCGGTCTGAATCCTGCAAGGACTGAGAATTTACATCTCCGACTGAAACAAAGTATACCAAGCAACAACTCATTCACTCTCGTATCAGGTTGAGATATACTTCCTCCGTTCCACAATATAAGTCATTCTAGTATTTCCCATATTCATATTTCCAACAATATGAATGTGGCTAGAATGACTTACATTGTGAAACGGAGGGAGTACCCATTAAAGCTGGATAAAAATAAACATTGTGATGATATGATGCATGAAGGAGCAAGTTGGTCGTTAAATTGAAGTTGTACTGAAATGTGAAAAAATATATATGCCAAATGCAAGGTAATTCATTAATTAATCATGCTTGGAGCACAACGCTCTTACAAAAAGATAAGCAGCAAAATGCTAAGTGCTAACCAATGTTGAGAAGCCACTTCAGTAATCTTGCCAAAAAGAAAGAAGGAAAGAAATTAAACAAAAACTCACTTCAGCTTGTATATATCTTTCTTTTACAACCATGAGTCCATGATCGATAAACTTATCAGTAGCAATTAAATCACTGCAACTGATCAGATCTCTTTGGCTGGAAATAAAGGAGCAACGGGCATATTACTTCGTAATCATCTCTGAAACTTGTCAACACGAGCAGCTCGACGACTCGAACGTGGAGACCTTTCGGCGTTTGCTGCCCAGCAGCGACGCACTGGGTGCGAAGTCGAAGCCTGAGCTGACCTTGGCGAGCACGGACTGGAGCGCGTGGCGGACCGAGGCTATGGCGGCGGCGGCGTCGCGAGACCCGCACGATACAAGGAAGGCGAGCCTGACCCGGCCGCCCAGCGTGGTGACCTCCGAGCCGACCACCTCCAGCCCGAGCCTGAGTCGCGCTCTCCACTGCCGTTCGGTTTCGATGGATGAGGAAGCGGCAACTCTGCTTTGCGACGGAGAGGAGCGAGTGAGCGAGCGACGCTGACCGTGGGACCCACAAGGAGAAAAAATAGTGTCAAATTTACCCTAATCAATCTTAATACTTTACTAATCTACCCTTAAAAATAAATAAACCGTTCCGATTAGTTCTACTGGCCTGGCAGCTTAATACTATCGGTAGAGAGCATCGCCCTAGAAGAAAAATCCAGAGATCTCCTATCTTGTACTGCACCACATTCGTCTACCCTTTACATTTTCTCATCCAGCCATCTGAAAGACCTTGGTGTCATAGATGGCACAGTTCGTAGTCTCGTGGATGGCAGCATGGTGTCATGAAGTCCTGGAAGGAAGTGGAATGTTGCAAAGAAGTCAAATGTAGCGACATGGCATTCCAAGAATTCTTGAGGAGTTGAGGAGGACCAAATGAGGAGGTAGGCAGTGTGTGGTCGATACTTCCAGATTCATTGATACCAAATCATACCCCTCTTAAATCAATGGCCAGATGTGATTGGTACCTCGTGGTTCCTGATACCTCGTGGTACCTCACGGTATCTCCTCAAGAGTGGTAAAATATCTTCCAAAAAAAACTTCGGAATACGACTCACAAGTATCTGGATTGTCCTGAAATGATGTAACTGATATAAGAAAAAAGAAGTAATATATCAAGTCTTAAAAAATAAAAGTCCATGAGTAGCAGGCCGGTATAACCCTAGTTCTTTGCTGTTGTTCTCCAATGTTTCCTCTACTAGTAACCTAGCTTTTGTGCTAGTTACCTTGTTAGTAGACCATGGTAAGAAATTGTGACCTACAACTAAATAACCTATAAACATCTTTTTTTTTACTTGTTGTCATGGGCATTGGGCTGTAGACCTGTAGGTAACCCATATCAATTAATTAGAGATAAGATTGGATTGAATCCTTTCTTAGGCTGTGTTCGTTTCCCTGTGCTCCCAACCTCTCTCACTCGTGTTCTGCGCGCACGTTTTTTAAACTGCTAAACGGTTTGATTTTTGAGAAAAGTTTCTATACGAAAGTTGCTTTAATAAAATCATATTGATATATTTTTTGAAAAAAATAGCTAATATTTAATTAATCATATGCTAATAGACCGCTCTATTTTTCGTGCGGAGGGAATGAGTTCCCATCTCAGAGAAACGAACTTTGCCTTAGGGGGTCAAGCTATACCAACTATATAAGGATGGGATTGTGTATATTATCTGCAAGCAAATAGTCTAATCTATCTGTCCCAATAATATGTTTCTCCCTTATTTAAATCTATATCCCTTCTCCAGAAGCCAACGTCGCCCATGTATCTTCTCAGCAGTGTTTATCTCGTCATTGCCTCGGGTCATGAGACTTGTTGACATACATACCTCGGACTTTAGTAAAAATCGGTGCTTGCTCTGTTTGTTAAGCTCTGTTTTTGTTCCTGCGCGCTATCTGCCGGCGAGTAATTTGTTTGCTGTTCTTTTTTCCAGACAAAACCTTGATTCTACTGCCGGTTAGTACTTAGTAATCATTAATGTAGGACCAGTCCATGTAACCGTTGATCCATTATGAGTCCAACCCTTCCGTTGGCCTCCATAGCCCATACAACGATCTCTACCATACCAATTCATTTGTTGGTAGTGTTAAAATCTAAAGAATTTTTTACAGTACCAATTGGTAACGTAGAGTTATGTGGCTTAGGTTAGAAATGAGTTTAATACAAAGTCAGTGGCGGAGCTAAAAAAATTAATGAAGTTTTTACTGGCGAGCCCATGTATGAAGTCAAAATTTGATATTGTATTGAAGTCTGTGAAGAAACTTCTAAGATTTAGCCAAATTAAACATAGGCACTACTAATTGGTTGAGCTTAATCCCACATTTACTATTTGGATCGTCAAAAAAATAGGCAAGACACATTTTGACATCAATCCAAAATGGCCCATCATCGAAGCAGACCAATTAGCAACAGGGTTCACTATATCAGTTTAGGGTTTTTGATCGGGGGTCACTGAAATCCCGAAATTTCAGAAATTTTAGAAATTTCGGTCCAAAATTTCCGAAATTTTGAACAAAATTTAGTTGAATTTGAACAAATATTGCCCAAGTTCATGAAAAAATTGAAAAATTTAAAAATTTCGGCCGAATTAATATCGTATCGGAGGAATTTCGGTCCGAAATTTCCAACCCTGATTAGCAGTGAGCGAGGACGCTCGATGGATTGACGTGAGTGGCCCCTGATCAGTGATCACTGACAATGGCGAGATGCGCCGAGTACGTTCAACCAAGAAGAGAAATCCAGTGCAGACTATACCGGATTTCTTTGGTATTAAGATACACGTAGGCTACGATAGCATAAATCAAAATTTTCTATCGCGTAAACCAGAAACCATGCAAGTATTAGATCATAGATCGTTACCACTCGACGCGCTGTGCAGTGGAAGAAGACGCTGAGAAGTCGAAGGAACTCTCGCGAAGTAGCGCGCATCGATGTAGAGGAAGTAGTTGATCGCACCAGCTCGACCTTCTCCTCCTCGTGCGTTCTCCTCGCCGTACTCCCACGCCGATCAGCACCGCAAACCAGCGGCGCCTCTACCGGTATCCACACGTACAGGGACGGAACGCCACGCGCAGATGTGCTAGCACCCGCGCGCGGCTAGGGTTTACTCGGGGAGGGAAGTGACGGCTAGGGTTTCTCACGTGATGCAATACCTCTGCCGGTCACACCCCTCACGAATATATAGGATCTATCACTCGGGCCTCCAAGGCCCGTAGGACTCCTATTCGGATCCCTATCCGAATTAAGCTCATATTGGATCTCTATCCAATCCCCTTATTCTGGCCCATTAAGCATGCGACCCTGTAGGTTCATATATACTCGGCTATAACCCGAAAACTCCTTTTCGGTCCACGCGTCAACAGCGGCCCCTAGCAGAACGTATTGACCCACCGGGCATACATAAAGATCATATCGGCTGAACCTCTAGTGTATACTTGTATGAACCCCTTTGCCTCACGATATCGATTAAGCTCAAGGCTAGATATGTGTCATCCTCTAATAGCTCAATCATTCACTCGAACCTGTTGATAGATTATATAACTTGTGATTGACTCATCAATCACCTTTGCCATGGCCATGCACTTCCATAATCTACAACATCGAGGGGCCCAGAGATATCTCTCCATGGGAGGGGCAAATCCCATCTTGATTATTCATATCCCACTACATGTTTCATAGCATACCCAAAAACTACTTTTGTAACTACCCAATTACGGAGTAGCGTTTAGCAGTCCCTAAGTAAGCTACTACACATGTTAAGAACCATGATAATCTCAGGTCTAAGGATTTAACACCAACACTCAATGAGATCACTAATGACACAACATATATGGCTCTTGCAGTGTTTCATGTTGGGTCTATCCAACAACATGTTCACCAACATGTATCCACATTATTAATTTGGTATCTCTATACCATGATCCATGAGACATGATCATCAATTAATACATGTGCTGATCATCTAAACATATTTATTCCACATATGATATTTGATCAGGGATCCTTTAGAAATAGCAACATACAACATAAAGGGTCTCATGAAAGAATCACATATTCATTAACCAATAAGGAGTTATCTATTTCAAGGAACAATATCGGATAAATGTGTAAACATAGTATGTGATACAATTATCTCTATGATTGCCTTCAGGGAATATCACTAACATTTGGCGGATTCATGCAATGCACGGATCAGCTCGGACCTACATCACCGTTGAGTGAGGTTTGTGAGAAGACTCTGTCGGGGTCACCTAGCCTGGGTACATATTACAAACTGTGTGGAGCGGGACTGAGCTATTCGTTAGAAACACGGGTAGTAAATTACAAATATAGACGCCCATATTGCTCGTAAATTTTGTATTTTTATGTAACATATATATTCTATCTCTATTAATATCTTCGAAATATTGAGATGTCATAATTTAAGTTTGGCAAAGTCATCACATGAATCTCGTTATCAATGGTTATGTTACTTATCACCAAAATATAATTAGCCGTAAATGCGAGACTCGTACCAAATCTAGCAACGACTTGAACCTGAATATACTGGCTGGCTATTTTAATTTGCGCAGCTACATTTTGGCAAAGTCATCAAAATTTAAAACTTTCAACTCACTTTTTAAAACTATATATTTTTTAAAATCTATACAAAAGTTTCTTCAATAAATTAGAAACCAAAATTATTTTTTGGGGTTTAAATATTAGTGAAAATATCGTTTGAATTTCATCAAATTTGATTCAAAGTTTTTTATTTTAAATTTATGATCAAATAATTTAATCCCCTCTGATTTTACAAATGAATCTTGTTTGCATTTTTTTTATTTTACGCTAGCACAAATAAGTATGAGAAAGGAGCAATATTGTCATTTTGAAAGAAATGGAATAATGTACCAACAGAATACAGAGAAGATCCAAATGGAAACTCAAGTACATATAAAGAATTGGTACATAAACATTTTTCTACTATAATTAATGGTATGGAACAGAGGAGCAAAGAAATTTTTTTAAAAAAAAGTGTTTCTAGAAAAAAAAGGTTAAATGGAATGGGGCATCAATGAAATAAAAAAATAGAGTAATTTTTTTAAAAAAACTACAAATAGTAAAGATACAGATTTAAGATGTTATATCACAAAACTACAAATTTAATACTCACTCCGTCCCAAAATATAAACATTTTTAATGGCTATATTTTGGGACGGAGGTAGTATTATATTTATAACAAAACAATAGATTTAAGTTCAAGTATCATGAAATTACAGATTTAATAAAAAAATCTTATCACAAAACTACTGGCTTCGAATCCATTTAATCACAAAACTATAACACTTATAGCCCTATATGACATCAATGCTAGAGATCTGAACTATAAAATCTATAGTTTTATCATAACTTCAATATATATCAAATCTTGTGATAAATTTAGTGTTATATGTGATACAATGTTTTAAATCTGTAGTTTTTTGATAGTTCGATAAAACGTATATATAGTTTTGTGAAATTTACTAAAAAGAATATATTTGCATGATGTTTAAATGGTACGGAACGGTGGAGCAACGAAATTTTTTAAAAAATATTTGGATAAAATTGCAAGGTGCATTTGGTAAAAATTGGAACGGTGGAGCAACGAAATTTAAAAAATATTTGGATAAAATTCGGAACGGTGGAGCAACGAAATTTAAAAAATATTTGGTTAAAATTGCAAGGTGCCTTTGGTAAAAATTGGAACGGTGGAGCAACGAAATTTTAAAAATATTTGGATAAAATTACGGAACGGTGGAGCAACGAAATTTAAAAAATATTTGGTTAAAATTGCAAGATGCCTTTGGTAAAAATTGGTCCCGGCGGGGCTCGAACCCGCGACCTTCGGCTCATAAGACCAACGCTCTAACCAACTGAGCTACGGGACCAAACTGGGTTCAAGTGAACATTACAAATTTTATAAATATTGAACAATGTGACCAAATTGAATATTGCTGACCACTTATACCGTACGTCTTATAAAGTTCTTTTTCCACGTATATTTTGGTTTTCTCGCCTTGTATACTAAATGGAATTGGCACATTATAAAGATTCATTAACAAAAACAGGACTTTTTAAAAATTTTACTATACAACATTTTAAATTTGTAGATTTCACTCTAGAACACCACATCAAATAACTTTTAGAACACACTTTGTCATTATGATTATTTGTCAGCAGACATCGAACCTATTAAATTAGTGTTTTTGTGCTGACTAGTGAGAGGGGCCCATTAAATCGCCATGCGTGTTTTGCTTAGGCTAATTGCATGTGGCTCCTGTTCTCTTTCTCCTCGTCCTCTTCATCTCTCCTCCTCTCTTGCTTCTCCAGACAATATTGTTGAATCTCGACTAAAAATATTATACATAATTGATGAGTTGGTAAAATTATATATAATTGTTGGTTCTGGAGTAATAAAAATACATTAAAAAGGGAAAAAAGCAATAGAAGGACGATGATGAGGGAGGCGCCGTCCAACACCACTGGTTCGTCAGCCACCCACCGACGATAGCGTGAGCAGATGTAACTGTGATGGTGACGAGCAGGAGCAGCCGATTGGGAGTCAGGGATGATAGGTGCGAGTAGCTCACTCCGGATCAGGTGTTAGGGATGGCCATCATGATTCGCCGGTGTCGGGTCGGTCAGGGCGTGAGTAGATCTGATGATAGCGTCGTGCGGACTAGCCAAGCCAGCGGCATTGACTGGCGAGGCGAATGGATTGAGGGGATAGTGACTTGGGGAAGGCCATCCGGCAGAGATACTTACGATTTCGTCCCCGCTCCTCTGCCTAGGACCTTGAGAGAGGAAGAGGAAGATGGGACTAAAACGAAAAACTTTCTTTGGAGGCGGATGTCTTTTTTATTTTTTATTCTAAATGCAGGATCAATATGGCCATGCCGTGTAAAAAAGTAGCTAGGCCCTCTCTCGCCTTGTCAACACGAAAGCATTAATTTAATGGATGCAGTATAGCTTGATAAATAAACCATGAAGTCGCAAACTCGTAATGTCATGTAGCAAAAATTAACCTTTTTGATTTTTTTTTAAGTAAAACCGGAAGTGGTCGCCGCTATGTCGATCGCAACGCCTTTTTCGGCTGAGGCACCCCGAGTCATTTACTTTAACCTCCACCAGTCACCGGCCCAGCCACACAACACAATACAGTCTGCTTGCGTTTTCCCGTGATCAGTCAGAAAATTTCACGAGCCGGCATGCATCCACGACGGATCGATCATCTTCCAACCAACCATATTATATTACCTCTGTATATATATATATACACACACACTCCTCCATCCATAAAGACCCATATAATCCGTCGACGCCACAATGCAGACGAAAGCTAGATCACCTCTAGCGGTACTCGTGCTTCTCGTCGTTGCCATGGCGGCGTCGCCGGCGTTGGTGGCGTTGGCGGCGGCGGCGGCGGCGCAGCAGCAGCAGCTGGTGCCGTGCATGTACATCTTCGGCGACTCGCTGGTGGACAGCGGCAACAACAACAACATCCTGAGCCTGGCGCGCGCCAACTACCAGCCCTACGGGATCGACTTCACCGGCGCGGCGCCGCCGGGGCGCTTCACCAACGGCCTCACCGTGGTGGACATGCTCGCCGACATGCTCGGCCTCCGCCCGCCGCTCATCCCGGCGTACGCCATGGCGCAGCCCGGCGACTTCGCCCGCGGCCTCAACTTCGCCTCCGGGGCCGCCGGGATCAGGCCCGAGACCGGCAACAACCTGGTAAGGGAGTAGTACGTACTGTACAGTACGGATGTGTCAACATTGGATTCAGACATGCATGTTGCTCATGTAGCAAATAATGACGACTATGGTTTTTAGTTCGTTGGGTGTATATTCTCGAAGTATACGGACAGAAATTTAAAAGTATTAAATCGTAGACTAATAGCAAAACAAATTACAAATTTCGTCTGTAAACTGCGAAACGAGTTTATTAAACCTAATTAATCCGTCATTAGCAAATATTTATTATACCATTACATTGTCAAATCATGGCGTAATTATGCTCAAAAAATTCGTCTCGCAATTTACGTGTAAACTGTGTAATTGGTTTTTCTTCCCCTACATTTAATGCCTCATACATGTATCTAAACATTTGATGTGACGTTTTTGGCCAAAATTTTTTAGAATTTAAACAAGGCTTATGGTTCAATAATATTACACGTAAACCACCAATATTTTGAGGAGTAATACAATCGGTTTTGGAGATTATGTTCGAAATTTTCGGACAAACTTTGAAATTTCAGCAAAATTTGGCTGAATTTCAACTAACTTTGCTAAATCGAAACATTTCAACCGCAAGAGAATATCCTCTCGGTGTACTGATAGACCCGAAATTCAGTCTGAATTTTGGCCCAAATTTAAATTTTGGATGTATTTGCACTATATTTTTGACAAAAAATGAAATTTGAGCGAATTTAGGCATAATTTGAACAGAGATTTTGAATTATTTTAGAAAAAAAATGGCAGAATTCTAACAGATTTGACTTCTTTTAGGAAAAAAAATTTGGATATTTTGGCAGGAAAAAAAATCCTACAATGGGACTAGCTAGCCGATGGAACCAAAAAATTTTCAAATTCAGCCAAAAATTACTCATTTTCAATTTTTTTCCAGAAATTTCAGTTCTCTATGGAGCCCTAATGTTTATGATTTCCGCAACGTTAAAACGCCCTCTTCATCAAAGTACATGTGGACGCACGCATGCATGCAGGGTCGACACTACCCATTTTCGGAGCAGGTGGAGCACTTCCGGGCGGCGGTGCGGCAGATGGGGCCGAACGCCGGCTCGCCGGAGCGGCTCGGCCGTTGCATCTTCTATGTCGGGATGGGCAGCAACGACTACCTCAACAACTACTTCATGCCCAACTACTACACCACCGCGCAGTCCTACGACCCGGCCGCCTACGCCGCCGACCTCCTCCAGGAGTACTCCCGCCAGCTCGCCGCCCTCCACGCCCTCGGCGCCCGCAAGTTCGTCCTCGCCGCCGTCGGCGACATCGGCTGCATCCCCTACGAGCTCGCCCGCATCGACAACAACCAAGACGACGATGACGCTGCTCCTAGTAGCGATTCCGGCACCGGCATTAGCATCTCTCTCGGCGGCGTCGGTCTGACGGTCGGCGGCGGCGGCGGCGGCGGAGGGAGTACGCGAGCGGCGAACGCGAGCAGGAGCGGCGGCAATGGCGGCGGGGCGTGCAACGAGGAGATCAACAGCGCGATCGCCATCTACAACAGGGGGTTGTTGTCCATGGTGAAGCGGCTCAACGGCGGAGGCGGCGGGGGGAGGATGGCGGGGGCGACGGTGGTGTACCTGGACACGGTGAGGACGGGGAGGTCGGTGGCGGCGAGCGCGGCGGCGCACGGGTTCGAGGTGCTGGACCGCGGGTGCTGCGGCGTGGGGCGGAACAACGGGCAGATCACGTGCCTGCCGATGCAGCAGCCGTGCGGCGACCGGAGCAAGTACGTGTTCTGGGACGCCTTCCACCCGACGGAGGCGGCCAACCGGATATACGCCGCCAGGGCGTTCAACTCCTCCGCCGCCGCCGGCGACGCTTACCCCATCAATGTCAGCCAGCTCGCCGCCATATGAATCCAATGATTAATCTCGCTGACATATGATCGATCATTGATCAATGCATGCACTTACTTACGGAAAGAGCAGTGTATCTCGGTTGGAAAGAATTAATGTTGTACTCCCTCCTTCCCTAAATGTTTGACGTTATTAACTTTTTTAAACATGTTTGACCATTCGTCTTATTCAAAAACTTATGTGAAATGTGTAAAATTATACCTCCTTCCCTAAATGTTTGACGCTGTTGACTTTTTTAAACATGTTTAACCATTCGTCTTATTCAAAAACTTTTGTGAAATGTGTAAAACTATATGTATACATAAAAGTATATTTAACAATAAATCAAATGATAGGAAAATAATTAATAATTACTTAAATTTTTTTAATAAGACGAACGGTCAAACATTTTTAAAAATTCAACTGCGTCAAACATTTTGGGATGGAGGGAGTATTGTAGTAGTATATAGGTATTATTATCAGCTACTCCCTTCGTTCCATAATATAAGGGATTTTGGTAGGATGTGACACATTCTAGTACTACGAATCTCCGGATTCATAGTACTAGAATGTGTCACATCCTACCAAAATCTCTTATATTATCCGTGCTAGCTTGTATGGATTTAATAAGTGTGTTCGGACGAGAGAAATCATTGAAAAACTTTCAGCCAGTAAAGGGTTTGCGGGCGTGAAAGCATATATGAACTAAATACACAAAAGAAAATAAATGTAGACAAACGCACTTTATTAATGACATTTTTCCTTGTTTACATGGAACACGTACATACATCACGCTCACGCGCAAAAAAAAAAACGTCTACTTAAGACGGAGGTCAACGGCAATTCAATGAACTCACTAAAATCCTATTAAAAGTATACAGTGCTACAAATAAACCCCTAATAGAGACTGGCTAATAAGCGTGAGCTTATTTAAAACCGATACGTATTAACCGTTTTCCAACTTCACAGGATGTAAAAGCTGGTACGTAGTATAGTAATGGTTTTTTAAAAAACTGACACCTATAAACTTTATATATATTGATTAATTAAAAATCGGTATTTATAATATATTATAGGTGCCAATTCTTTTAGAAACCTGCACCCACAAAAACCAAGCCAAGTTGATCAAAGCCTAGCCTTATCCTCTCCCTCCTACAATGCTCCTTTTCTTCGTCCCCCTCCCGTCCGCCACTCACCAGATCTCCCCATTCCTCCTCTGCTGCAACGCCACCTCCCCTGCCATCATGCTACGCCTCTTCCGCTCTTCCTCCACCTCACCTCTGTCGCCTCCCCGTTGTGGCCGTACTCCACCTCCTTCCTCGCCCGCATCTGTCTTCCTCACACGTCGCCCTCTTCCCGAGCCTCCTCCACCATGAGCAGGAGCAACATCGTCCAGGCTCATCGATGGAGCTGGGCATGGAGATGGAGAAGGACACAGTCACCTCGGGCATGCCGGTGCAGGTGACGCAGGCCGGGCAGCATTTGCCATCGTTCCTAGCACCGTCCAGGCTTACCGATTGCCTCTCTTCCACCGTCCCTTCCCCTCTCTTCCACCGCTGCCTCACCTTCACGGCCTCTCCGCTCACTTCCGCCACCTCCACACAACCATGAGCAGGAGCAACGCCGACAAGCTTTGGTAGTGATGAGCTCAAGGGCGACCAAAGCCGCCATGAGCTTAGGGGAGTTGACAATGAGCAGGAGCAGCGACGATGACGACGAAGGTCACTACCATCGGTCTCCCTCTCCCCTTCTCCACGGCGGCCCTGCTGACGGATCTGATGATGGATTGGCTACAGGTGCATGTACAACTTAGGGCATTATTGATGGTTCATGTGGGATGTTGTTCTTGTTCATGTTGGATGTGTTGTTCATCTGTTGATATGAGATCTGGAGATTATTTGTTGTTTATGAGTTGAACTATTGATATGAGGAATTGGGAATTGATATGTGTTGATATGTGGAAATTGGGATGTGTTAATTTCTTGATACATTGTTATTAGGTGGATTTACGCTAGGGTTGGGGTTGCTCGAAGTATCGGATCGAGCCGACTTCTTTTCTTTTGGCTAGTGGATTCCACGTGGTTGCCGGTTGTTAATCGACTATATCTGTTTTTTTAATATACTATGCCGGACCATGCTAGCTGTGACGGGCCTAAACCATCACCTCTGACGGATTCGGCCTCTCGTCAGAGATTAGTGGTCAGTGATGACTCTCTTCACCTTTGACGGGTGAAGGACCGTCAGTGGTGACTAGCCCCTATGACGGGCCACATATAGAACCCGTCACAGGTAACTATTATCTCAAATGGCCCATTAGTTTGTGAGCCGTCAGTGATATCTATAATCCAGAAAAAAAAAAGAAAATTAGATTGCAACCCGTCACACGTGTGAAAAAACCCTAGCAAGAAAATTGGCGCAAGCTGCCATGGTGGTGCTTGCTGTCATCAAACTGACCACATCACAAAAACTTCAAACTGACCAATAGTTCATTGTCCTCCATCACCGCATCACCATCTCATATAGCAATCATTCACAAAAGGGGATGGCAAGAATTTATCATACAATAATATCATATCATTCACAAAAGGGGCACACTGGCCAATAGTTCGTCGTCCTCCATGACGAACCAGCTACGGGAGACGCAGGTGGAGGCGCCGCACTCGCAGTCGCCGGGGAGGCGGCGGAGGATCTCGAAGAGGCACTCCACTGCTGTTGCACCACCAAACAAAAATCAAGAAACAAGAAACCACCATTAGAGCCCACATTCTCAAACCAAACACCTCAAATCAACAACAACAACAACAACAACAACAACAACAAGATTTAAGTAAAAAAAAACAACAAGAAGAAGAAACCTCACCGAGATGGCCGGTGGGTGGGCATGGAGGAGGCGGTACCTGGCATTCAGATCTGCGCATCCCCGGCCTTGTAGAGGTCGGATCTAGCGGCTAGCGCGGTCGGTGGTGGAGCTGAGGGAGGCGTCGGTGGCGTTGGCGGCCGGGAGGCGGGGGGAGGCGCCGGCGGAGGTGGAGGCGTAGGTGGCGGCCGGCTAGTGCGGGAGGAGGCGAAGGCGCGGCTGGAGAAGTCGCCGGCAGCGACGGCGGAGGTGGAGACCGCTACCGCCATCGGGCCTCGGCCGCCTCCCCTCCCGCCGTCAGCCGCCACTGCGCCACGGCTCCAGATCCGTCGTCCGCCGCCGCGCCTTCCCTCCCGCTCCTGCCGGATCTGGCGGCCGGGCCGCCGCAGCCGCCGCCGCCCCCGCCGGGCCGGCGCCGCCGCGCCTCCCCTCCCGCCCCTGCGCAGAGAAAGAGAGGTGAGATAGAGAAGAAGTGGAAGAGATAGAGGAGAAGTGGAGAAGAGGGTGCCGGCAGACCTTATCTCCTCCTATGGGCCCCACTGGGAGAGGAGATATATATATAGTGGCAGAAGTCATCTCAAACGGGCTAGGACTTAAAGCCGTTTGAGGTGAGTAAACCTCATCTCTGACAGGCCGTCCGTCTGCGACCCGTCACAGGTAACTAGTCACCTGTGACGGGTTAGGACTTCAACCCGTTTGAGGTGAGGTAAACCTCACCTGTGACGGGTTCTATTTTCAACCCGTCACAGGTGACTAGTTACCTGTGACGGGTCGCAGTCGGATGCCTTACCGATGACAGCATCCTGTATGACCCGTCAAAGGTGACGGTCATCAGTGACCATTTCGTTTGCCTGTCACAGGTATCCCGTCAGAGGTGTGAGGATCTGGTGTATGATAGTTGACACTGTTAACTTTTTGTTACACGTTTTATCATTCGTCTTATTAAAAAAATTTACGTAATTATAATTTATTTTGTTGTGATACTATCTATTAGAAAATGGAGCATAACGCATATCTATCGCACCATGGCCCCCATCCTACTCGGAAACTAGGAAGAAATTAAAATTTACTCCTACGACTCCTCCTATTCGGAAACTGGTAATTTGGGCATGGAATTAAACCAGAGCGGATAGATCGCAGAGGTTTTGCTCCTCGTAACGCGGCGTCCTCGCGCGGCCAACGGATTGCATTGCTCGATCCCTCCCCCTACCAAATTCACCTCCCCGGCCGATAGCGCCGCACCGTAGTCCTCCGGCCGCCGGCCAGTCGACCAGTCGAGTCGGAGGCGGAGTGCATCGATCGATCGATCGATCGGTTTCCATCGGAAATAATCGGAGAAGGTTTCGTTTCCTTCATTAACCCGGATCGATCGAGAGGAATGCGAGGAGCGTGCGTTGGGTACGTGAAGCCGCTTTCGCCGGAGATGATCCCCGGGCAGCGCACGGTGGAGATCCGGAGGATGATATACCTGACGATCATGTCGACCATCGACTTTGAAGAAGCTGGCCACAAGCTCGCTGAAATCAAGCTCGAGCCTGGCCAAGAGGTAACAACTGCAGTTTGGTTCACTCGTTTCTTCTTTAATTATTAGAATTGTCTTTTCAGTTTTTATTATGGTAATTTGTTAATTTCCTTATTAGAAAAACAATACCCTTGATGCGGGCGCAAACACAAGCTTAGGGTAGCTATGCCTTGAGCTAGACTTAGTCTACTAAATTCCTACTCCCTCCGTCCCATAATATAAAGGATTTTGAGTTTTTACTTACACTGTTTGACCATTCGTCTTATTCAAAAATTTTTAGAATTATTATTTATTTTCTTTATGACTTACTTTATTATCCAAAGTATTTTAAGCACAACTTTTCGTCTTTTATATTTGCACAAATTTTTTAAATAAGACGAGTGGTCAAACATTGCAAGCAAAAACTCAAAAGATATAAACAAGATTCTCTCAAAACTCAGTGAAAATTTTGAAAAAAAAAATTAAAACAAAAGATATAAACAAGTTCAACCCCCCTACGGAGATGGGTGTGGATCCCCTGGAGTTACGACCAAATCCATTGGGTGGATTTCACTTAATCCAAGCCGTCCCTTTAATTTTGATGGCTTTGATTAAGCCGTCTCTTCTTCCATCACAGTTATCTTGTAGAGCCTATTTTCTTTTTAAAAAAATATTGTACAGCTTATAAAAAAACATGGATTCGAATCACTCGGGTGGATGTCCACAGTTTCCCCTCACTCTTGAAGATTTCCTGCTCTGTGCCTGATAGCCTAGTTTCTCAAAATTGATACTGTACTAGTTAGTACTTGGTCATTAAAACACTATTGATATTTCAGTGCGTGGATACATATCAGAACACTTTTGTAGTGATAATAATGCATGATTTCACGAACTATTTGGGTAGCCAGCTCCTGAACACCAGATGATAATTTGTCAATGGAAAAAATAGTGAACCAAGTTGTTAGTAATAATTGTTAAGGAACAATACTAAGTACTAGTACTAACTACGTGAGCATTAGGCATTTCAGGTTCAATTGACTTATTTAAATTATCAGGTAGCTGATTGAAATTTGCATGATATGGTTTTTCCCCTATGCTAACTGTTGCCTGTTTCATTTCTCAGATGGAATTATGCATTATGCTCTTCGAGTGTTGCTCTCAAGAGAGAACCTACCTTCCAAATTACGGATTACTAGCACAAAGATTGTGCCTAATCAACAAAGTTTACCGAAAGAACTTCGAGAAATGTTTTGCGCAACAATATTTGATGATCGATCGTCTCGACACAAATAAGCTGAGGAATGTTGCCAACTTTTTCGCGCATTTGTTGGCCACCGAAGCGCTTCCATGGCATGTTTTGGCCTACATCCGTTTGACAGAGGAGGATACCACGTCGTCTTCAAGAATTTTCATAAAAATATTGTTCCATGAGTTATCAGATCACCTTGGAATTCGCCAACTCAATAAGAGACTGAGCGATCCTAAAATGAAAGATTATTTTGATTCAATCTTTCTAATGGATCATCCGAAGAACACAAGATTCTGGATCAATTTCTTCACCTCCATCGGTCTTGGTGGTATCACTGAGACGCTGAGAGAGTACCTAAAGACCATGCCTGCAATGCAACAACAGAAGTCAGAATCAAGTTCTGATGAGAGTGGTAGAAACCCAAGTAAGAGAAGGAAGATGTAAAGAGACGGATGGAAGAAGAGCTCCATGAAAATTCAATTGTGCTTATGGGGGATGCAACTGTTGTCACAATCGGCATCGTCAGATTTGTTCAGTGCGATTGTTTTGTTGGATCAATCTTCCACTATATGTGTCCATGTGTAATATCAGATGTTGTTTGCTGCATGTCGAATTCAGGAAACCAACCATAGCAGATGTTTTCTGCAATGCAAGTTTTGTGCCTTCATAAACGGTTTATTATTGTTTATAGGTTTGACAACAGTGATGAAGAAATAATTTTAAGGATAAAATGCTATAACAGGCAGCAGCTAAGCAGGATTAAAAATGATGTACCTTTTTTATGTGAAATATGTTTTACCTTTTTGTAGATGAAATATTATGATATACATTGGAAACACACGTAGGTTTCACTTAAAGTATAAACTTTTGCACCCTCTTGTTATATTTCTCGTCTGCATAGATAAGTGGTGGAAATGAATGGTAAGAAAATTAAATCCAGCAGGAAAATAACATCAAACATGTGTACAAAATAACAGACAAGATTTCACAGAATTCAACTTTGGTTGATCTAGAATCCCCTTTCAGGCCACTCAGTTGCTGCTCCCTGTCAGACATGGCATGATATGTGGCAAGTCATGGTAAAAGCGTGGAAACCCATATACAGCCGTTGTGCTTGGCGTCTGACCAGGAACAGCCACAAAAAATATGTCCCAATTTGCAAGCACAAATCACACCGTGTTCAGTAGGGCAGACTATCAGTAGCTCCTGCTGACTTTCACACTGGAAATGAGCAGCAGATCACCCACATCTGAGTTCTTACAATACCAGGCGTGAGGTCGAAATGCAAGCAAAAACTTGTTGCTTTTGTTGACTAGTAAGATTTCATTGCCGTATGACCGGGTGCAGGGGAATTCCATGAAGAGGACGCAAATATCACATTCAAATCAACTGGACCAGACACTCCATCATGACTCGAATGACAGAGATAAACATAATACTACTACAAAAAAGAAAAAAAAAAGGAAAAGAGGATCAGTATTTTCTTCTAACAGTAGTCACTATATAACATGATCCGAAGTGTCATTCATGAGCAAATATATACTTTTGCATATTACATTTGCATCCATTCATTCACACAGAAAAAGAAGAAAAACAGAATGGCTGAGCCCAGGTTTCCTCCTCCTGAAACTCTGAAGATAGCATTGCTGTGCCTTCTTCTCTCCTTGTTCCCACCAGCCACAGCATCCATCCCTTCTGCTGCATCGACGTCGTCGGACCGGAGCTGCATCGCCGATGAGAGGGCTGCGCTTCTCGCCATGAAGGCAACCTTCTTCGACCCGAACAGCCGCCTCGCATCATGGCAGGGCGAGGATTGCTGCAGCTGGTGGGGTGTCAGGTGCAGCAACAGAACCGGCCATGTCATCAAGCTGAGACTCCGTGGGAACACAGACGACTGTCTCAGCTTCTACGGAGACAAACTCAGAGGTGAGATGAGCTACTCTTTGGTCAGTTTACAGAAATTGAGGTATCTAGATTTGAGTTGCAACAACTTCAATTGGTCACAGATACCAGTGTTTCTTGGTTCTCTTCCAAGCCTTAGATATCTCAACCTTTCACATGGTTTCTTCTATGGAAGTATACCACCACAGCTTGGCAACATCTCCAAACTTTCCTACCTCGATCTGACCTCTTACAACTATCCATACAACCAGCTATACTCGGTTGACCTTTCATGGCTGTCACACCTATCCTCACTGAAGTATCTGGTCATGAACTATGTGAACCTTACCACTGCAATGGATTGGGTTGATGAAATCAACATGCTTCCTGCTCTGAAAGTACTCTACCTGCAACAGTGTGGGCTGAGGAAAACAGTTCCTTTCCTTCGTCGGTCCAATCTCACGGTGCTCGAGGTGCTTGACATCTCATGGAACAATTTTCGTACCACAATTGCACCCAACTGGTTTTGGAATATAACTAGTCTAACTTTTCTTAATATCCGGCCATGTGGTTTCTATGGTTCAATTCCTGACGAAATAGGCAGGATGGCCTCTCTTGAAGAAGTCTATTTCCAAGGGAACAATCTCATGTCAACCATGATACCCTCAAGTTTCAGAAATCTATGCAACCTGAAGGTACTGGGTCTACAAGGTACCAATACTTCAGGGGATATCAGAGAATTGATAGAAAGGTTGCCAAACTGTCCTTGGAACAAACTGCAACAGTTGGGTTTATCTCATAATAATATTGGTGGAACCCTGCCAAATTGGTCAGAACCTCTGGCCAACTTAACTGTCTTGCTTCTCTCCAATAATAATATCACAGGAGCTATACCATCATGGATATGGACTCTCACAAAACTGAATTTTTTAGATCTTTCTTCCAATAAACTCAATGGCATAGTCAAGGAAGATCAACTAGGAAACCTTACAGATCTACTGTTCTTAGGGTTGGGAAATACACATCTACAAATTAAGGTCAGCTCAAATTGGATTCCTCCATTTAAACTGCAGGCAGTTCTCTTACAATCTTTGCAGCTAGGACCAGAAGTCCCACCATGGCTTAGATCACAAACAAGCATTCAACACCTTCAAATTGCAAACACAAGCATTACTACAATCCCAGATTGGTTTTGGATTGTGTTTTCAAGAGCAGAATTTTTGGATGTGGCATATAATCAGATAATGGGCAAGCTACCAGCAACGTTGGAGTTTATGGCAGCAAAAACCATGGATCTGTCCAACAACAGATTTACTGGTATGGTTCCAAAATTTCCAATAAATGTAACATACATGTACTTGCAACGGAACTCATTATCAGGACCACTGCCATCAGATTTCGGAGCCCCGTTGTTACAGTCACTTACTCTCTATGACAATTTAATATCAGGCACCATTCCATCTTCACTGTTCTCACTGGAACACTTGGAAATATTAGATCTATCTGGAAATATACTTGGCGGGGAAATTCCAATTTATCAAGAAGATTCAAATCCACGCACAGGACAACTCATTGTCGTAAACTTAAATAGTAACAACCTCTCCGGAGAATTCCCATTGATTTTCAGAAGTTACCCGCGCCTAGTTTTTCTTGATCTATCCTATAATCAGTTTTCTGGAAATTTACCACTGTGGATGGGAAAGAAGTTTCTGCCAATTTTATCATTGTTGCGTCTACGGTCAAATATGTTTTCGGGACACATTCCCACAGAACTTACAAAGATTGATCAATTACAGTTCTTAGACCTCGCTGAAAACTACTTCTCTGGAAGCATACCTGACTCTTTGGTTAACTTGAGTGCAATGGCTCGCACATCTGGATACAGTGTTCTTCTAGATGAAATCGTCTTAACTGGTCAAGGTGCGATGTATGATATAATTTTTTTCTATGAACTGGTATCAGTTCAAACAAAAGGGCAGCAACTTGAATTTTCACGTGGAATTTCCCGTGTGGTGAACCTTGACTTGTCGAAGAACAATTTTACTGGAGCAATCCCTCAAGACATCGGTGCTCTTGTTGCACTAAAAAGTTTGAACTTTTCTTGGAACCTCATAAATGGGGAAATCCCGGAGACTATTGGTCAGCTCAAACAATTGGAATCTCTTGACCTATCTCACAATGAGCTTTCTGGTGAAATCCCTTCGAGCATGCAGGATCTTAACGCTTTGGGCACCATGAACCTCACATACAACAATCTATCTGGAAGAATTCCAAGAGGAAACACTATGGGATCATATGACGCGTCTTCCTACATTGGAAACATTGGTTTATGTGGTCCTCCTTTAACTAGAAACTGTTCTGGAAATGCGACAAGCAAAGACTTACCTGGAAATCATGTTGATTTGGAACATATATCCCTTTATCTTGGCATGGCTATTGGATTTGTCCTCAGCCTCTGGGTGGTTCTTTGTTTGCTGCTGTTCAAAACTAGTTGGAGAAAATCCTATTTCATGTTTGTTGATAGACAGCAGAAGAAGATTTCTGTTAGTGTAAAAATTAGATGTGCCGTCTTAAAGAGGAAGTTAGGTGCAAATAATCGTTGATATATCTCTAGTCTCTAATATATACAAGAATCTAGTGGTTGATGTGGGTGTTGAGTCTGCTTATTAACCACCATGCCTTGTGTTGGTAGCATCTTCTATGTATAATTAATCATTTGCATGTATGGCTTGTAATAAGATAATTGTGTGATACACATATGCAATATTGTTCAGTTCACAAACTTATGGTATTTTATCTGAGTTTTGCTTCTCTTCTCTTTATGTAACATAATGTGGTAGCATTTTCCTTGTCATATACTCATAAGTAGAAAATTATTCAGTGATTAATTCAGTTGATTCCATGACACCAATCTATACCTCCTTTTTTTTGTATTACAATTATTTTTCCCCAATTTCAAGCCCTACAATTGATTCAGTTTGAAATTAAAAAGATGGGCAATGTGTTTGTGAGACTTGTGAAAGGGGATTCATTTCAGAAATCTTACCGGCCGTGCTCCACGGAGGGGAGGGGTTTCAGGGGCTAGCCGGCGGCGAGGGGGCTGGCCACCTTCGGGCTCGGGGCTCCAGCCTCCGCCGCTCTTGCTGCCGCGAGACTGCGAGAGCTTTGGCATGGACGACGGCGTGTGTGTGACGTGGCGTCCGCGTCGCGTCGGCCGTCCGGGCGGCGGGCAAGGCGCCGCCGAATTTTGGGGGAACGGCGACCGGCGGCGGCCGCCGGCTGCTGACTTGTTGGGCCATTTTGCTGGGCCTGCGGCTGTCAATTTGGGCTGACTAGGGGTGCGTGGGCTGCTAAAAGCAGAGTCCGTCCGCCGTCCTCTCCCGTCGTAGTTCCCGCATATAAAGAAACTGCATTAATAATTTTTAATTATTAATGCAGTTATAAAAAAAGGTTTAGAAAAATAGCACCCACCCAAAAATCAGTGTTCTCACGTAAAAATCAACCAGAAAAATCCTTTAGTTTCAATCTAGTTGAAAAGAATTGTTTAGTCCATTGAAAATGACTAGTAACTTACCCGTGCTAACGCTACGGTAACATTCGGTAAATATCTACCTTTAGAGGCAAATAAGGATTTTATCCCATAACATTTGAATAAATAATAAGATTAAAATTACATTTCCATTCATAAATAAAATGAGTTAGGTAAAAGTTAACTAAAAAACCGCAATATCTATCCATCAAGGTGACAGAAAGACAAATCCAAAAATAGAAATACATTCTCAAGCTCAAAGTCTCAAACCCGCAAGACCATCAGAAACATAGATGCAATCCAATGATCCATTGCCAGGCTACACGCTATCTATTCCCCTCTTCACATCACTTTCAGCAATGCATACATATATGACGGGGAAAAGAGAAAGTGGAGTTACAAATAAATTTCAACTGATTCCAACAGCATATCCAAATTACATATTCATCAGGGAAAAAAAAGAATTCGAGGGCCTGTCTTGCTCACAATTTCCATCATAGGAGCAACTTCTTCTGACCACAGCATATATCATACCCTCTTCACTCCATGTTTGCCATCCTCACCGGGCTTTCTGTTCATCCACCGTGGCAAAACATACCTCCGATCTTTCACTTTTCAAACAAATATTGTTCATGAGAACAAGAAATGCATAATTCACACTGCCTGATTAAAGTTGTCATCGGAGGAGTTGAGTTCCAAATTAGAATGATCCTCGTACTCACAGATATTACAAACATTTTGTAACTCTCACTGATATCATGTTAGGACTCCGTTTTAGGTCAAAACAATTCTTCTACTCAAAGATTTTATACAAAATTTAGCCCTAATTAGAAAGAGTTGTTACTACAATTTTTTTCAAATTAATCTCTAAATAAAATGATCCTCACCTGAAATGAAAGAAAGTATATGCATAAAGAGGACACATAATTCAAAGTTCAAACCTGACTGGTCAAAGTTTTCAATCAGAGGAGTGTGCTTCAAATTATAACATGTTCGGTACTCACGTATTCTACAATTTTTTTAACTCACTGATCAAGCTCTAAACTAGAGAGCTCTGTTTCAAATTAGAACAATTCTGTTAATCATAGAGTTTGTACAAAAAAAATTAGCCCTAATCAGGAAGAGTTATTATTCCTTGCATGGTTATAAATAAATATGGCCAAAAAAACTATGTGGTACTTCAATAGTGCTGTAGAAATGCTTCAAAAGGGAAGATTCATACCTTATCACAGATTTCCCAATTACTCCCATATCAAGTTATCAACCATATACATCCAATGATATGCAAATTGCAAACCTGCGCACATTCAGATAACCAACCTGGAATAGCAATATGCCTATCTTCATTGAGATTTGAGTCATTGATCATGCAGGAAACAATGTATCTGAATAGGAAGAACCAAACTCAGTTCCACTAACTGCAAACAAAAGTAGCACGAACTGATCAAGACCAACTGCATAGTACAAAATTCACCAAAACAAAAAAGGAAAACTGCAGCAGGATAGTATTCATTAAGCAGGATATCCATTCCACGTGCAATATGCAAAAATGAGCAAAAAAAAATCAAATTCAAAATTCTAGAGCTTATAACTGGATATCTTATATAGAGCAATTTATTTGGGGAAGGAGTAAAGAACAGAGAGTTGCACACGTCTGAAATGATAAAACTCACTGGACCTTACTATGCAGTGTCCATGTAAAAGGTTGTTTCAGGGAGAGCCTTGACCTATCTGCAATCTAGTAGTACTCTTTTGATGCAAAAATCCTAATCCTAAGAACCAAAATACCAATAAAATCTTGAATTTAATTCCTAGGATAATTTATCTTACTTCAGATGTGAAGTAACTGTAAGCATGGATTTGGATTTTAATCTGACATTGTCCTAACTGTACATGTACTTCAAGATGTCATTAATCAAGGACTGCACAAAATCATTAAATTGCATGGTATTGGTGATAGACAAATTTGCTGTACCATATATCTATAATCATCATTCCTGTACATCTTACTAATGCTTCCCATATTATCAGTAATCAACAGTATAAAATAGGTTGTGAATATCTGAAAATATAATACATAAAGCACAATAGAAAACTTCAGGAAAAGTTTATTTGAGTACTATTACATATATTTTGAGCTATTAAGATGTGAGATTTGTGTCAAGTTTCATATATTTTCAGCAAATATACCACTGGAGAATTGATAACAGGAATTATTGTAACTATAAATGAATGCCAGTCCAGTTACTCTAATGACATGCGAATCCAAATGGCATGTAATTCTGAACATACATACATTAGCACAACTTGAAAAGAAAAAAAATGAATCGATCGTTGGCTATCTCAGGCTAGATAAGTCCTAATAATTTTTAGTCATGGATACCAAATGAATGGGATGAAAACATTGATTTTATTTGCACAGTTTGTACTACACTTTAACCATCAGAAAAACAAACACCTCGGAGAAACTTGACAACACTTCAATCAGGGGAGAAGGAGGCGGCGACAACAAATTGGGGATCGGCACCGACTGAACCCCGCGGCGCTCCCGACAAGGAGGGGGGAATCGGTGGCGTGACGGCGCGACGGAGGCAGGGGATCGGCAAGGACGGGGCAGAGGAGATGCGGGATCGGCGACAGCGACTTGGGGACGGGGGTTTGGCGATGCCGCGACTTGGATCTGTGCGACGGAGGCGGGGGATCGGCGAGGACTTCACGCGACCTTCACGCGACGATGACGGAGGGGCGGTGCGGGAGAGCATAGAAATCGTGGATGGGGAATCGGCGACGCGCGGGTGGGGGCGACATCGGGTGAGTGCGAGAGAGAGGAGAGAAGAGCGAGAGAGAGAGAGAGAGAGAGAGGAGGGTGGATGCGGCGTGATTTCGGGAGTGAGGGGTGCGAGAAGGGGAGGCGGGGGAGACGTGGGGCAACAGGAGCGGTTGGATTCGATGATTTTCATCCGTTAGATTTGATGAATGAAGTATGAAGGATGTAAGAGGTAGTTGGTGAATTATAGGGTAGATTCAATTTACTCCCTAAGGCCTTGTTTGGTTTCTCCTCATGAGAAAGGGATTGGAGTGGATTTATTCCACACCTATTGTACTATGGAATTATTTCCTATCAATTCCCTCCAATTCTTCTCAATTCATTTCAAACCGAACAAGGCCTGATAGGATTTCTTTTTCCCTCCCTATAATAGTCAATTTTATTTTGATTCACCTGATGTTCCGCTTAATTTAGACTAACAATTAACCGATATTTTCATTTTTGACTATGTAACTTATCTTTTTTTATTGTTCCGTTAGCAACCCTCCATTAATTAAGTGCTATAGGATGAATAATGCATTTAACGACGTGTGATAGACAAAAACCCTAACGGTGATGGCATTTCTGGAACAAAATCCCTTTGTAAAATAACATTATATGAAACTCACACTTATCGATAACATTTTTTGAAATTGGACGCCTGTTAATGACATTTCTTGGGTTTTCTCTAAAATTAATTCCCAATCTTTAATTCCATATCCAATATATTTACATACATTCTTGTAACTGAACAAATAACCCACATTGGAACATGCATTACAAGACAATATATATGGTTGTGTATACAATTATTCAACACCTTGCTAAGCTACGCAGTAGGGTAGGAAGGCTGCATGGCAAGGCCACACATACCCCTCTTGTCATCAATATCCTTCTCCATCCTCAGGTACCCGGCCTCGCCCCACGTCGTGCCCCACGAGTTCTTCACCAGCCAATACTTGGTGCCATCGCTCGCCGCGCCATAGCCGATCACGGTGACGCCGTGGTCTAGGCTGGTGCCGCATTCGCCGGCCATCACGCCGCCGCCGTAGAACTGGAACTTGGACGCGTCCACGGCCACCGACACCGGCTGGCCGGCGACGGCCTTCATGAGGCTGGGCTCGTCGTTGGCCGGCACGTCCTCGTAGCCCCTGATGGACGCGGCGACGCTCGCCGCCGCCGTGGTCTTGCACTGACCGTCCTCCGCCGTGTACGGGTAGTTTGCCTCGGCTGTGAGGCCGCCGTTGCTGAGGATGAACTGGAACGCGCCGTCCATCTCGCCGCCCTCGCAGCCGTGGTCGTTGCCGTCGACGTCGCAGTCGACCAGCTCCTGCTCCGACAGCGAGATGAGCTTGCCGGTGCTCAGCTTGACGATGCCCTCCATCGCTGCCACGGCCGAGAACGCCCAGCAGCAGCCTGCACTTGTGATTATGGTAGATGCTATTATCTAATGAAAGTGAGAAACTTCCGGTCTCTGCATTAATTAAGGATGAAAAACAGCCGACGTGCCACCTTGTTCACAAAGATGAAAGATGGATTATTTTTTCATGCTTTGACCTTGGTTCTTTGTGTACTTAAAATGAGGACAACCAAGGAGGTTATTTGTGTACTTAAAATGAGGGAAAGTATAAGGATAACTATGGAGAAACTTGATTATAAAATAATTAGAAGGACTTGTGAGTGTGTTCGGAATTAAACACGAAACGTTAGCGTTCAAACCACTCACCTTACCACTGTACTACCAAGTGCATCTGTTATTTGTGTACTTACCACATTGGCCTTGGTCCTTGATGGGAGTGACGGCACCTTTGGTCCTCCAGTCCACGGATGCAGGCAAAGCATCGGCACTAACATTCTCGTACTTGAACCCAGTTGACACCCTAACACCATTAGGAGTACTGAACCCCTTGTTGTTGGTCATGGTGGCCTTGAACTCCTCGCTGGTGAGATCCGCGAACTGGTTGACGCCGAGCCAGTACCTGTTCTTCCCACCGGCATTGAACGACTCGATGAACGCGACGTTGGCCTTGAACACCTCGAACCGCCGCGCCTTCTCCGCGGCGTCCTTGTACACACGGCCGTGCTGCGCCATCCACCTCTCGTGCCTCGCCGCCATGGCCGCGCCGCCGCCGAGCTCACGCGCCGCCGCGACAATGGCGCCGCCGCTGCTGCTGTAGAGGCAGACGATGCAGCAGAGGATGGCAAGGAGCAATGGCTTGGAGATGGCGCCCATGGTGAGATCAACCAGATCAGGATTTGTGAGTTGCTTGCTGCTTAGTTACAGCTACTACTGTGTGTTTTGTACTGTGTTTGGTTTGTCCAAATGGATTGGATGGTATGTGGTTTATATAGTGCTGCTCCTGCAGGTGTTGATAGGGACACTCCAGCGTAGCCGTGAAGCTAATTGATCACAGGATTATTACTAGTAATTAAAAACCTGCAATTAGAACGTACGCTAGCTTCTCCTGTGACTTATGAATTAAATAAGAGGTTAAAAAAAGCCGGCAAAAGAGAAAGGAATTAACAATGAGCAGCCGGGCGGGCAGTGCAGGTAGGCTGCTGGATGAGGAATTAAAAAACGAAACAGACAACATACGACGTTCTGGGTTCTGCACATTAGAAATTTAGAAAATGAACATCATAGGATACTCGGATTACATGTTTACCATCCCCAAAAAGGGTAGTTTGAACATGTTACATGTGCTCGTGCTATTGAGATAAAAAAAAAAAATTCACTGCTCAACAACACCTCTGCTTATTTTCCAAGCTAGAAAATGATAGTCCCAATTACAATCAGCAAGCCTAACTCGAGAATTAGATGCGTAGAGAGGCATCCTCTAATACAGATTGGAAGGGCAAACATAACTAACAACATTAATACAGATTGGAAGTACTACAAAGACAACACAGCACAAGAAGATAAGAATCAAACAAATAAGCTATTATTTACTAGAAGCCCTAAAATCGCCGGAGAAAAATAAAAGAGATTATATAATCTAACCCAGCCTTCTGAGTGGAAAGCAACATATTTGTTTGTCTTTGGATGCTTCTTTGCTTGTTGGGTGTGCTTGACTGTTGTTGACACCTTGTGAACTCTGCATTTAAATTTTTGTTGTCAGAGGTTGAGATCTCAGAACTTTGACACAAATGTATAGAGCCAATTGCAAAGCGGAGAAAATGAAAATACAGATCGGTGATTCTCCTTTTACATCTGATTTGTATAGACAATTCACAACTGATAAATACACAAAATAAAACATCGATGTGAGCTGCAGTCATGAATTAGTTCAGAACTTCAGATCATACAAAAGGATAGTGTTTGCAAGAAATGGAAAAACTCCAAAACAGAGAAGTTTTTCTTTGTTATTTATCATCCATTTGCATTACAATATAGACCAAATGCTGTTACAATGTAAATATGAGGTCTAATTCCTTCTTAGAATAAATGCAGATGAAAGACTAAATAATTGGATTTCAAAATCAGTAATTCCACATCTGAAGTTACAGGTCAAACATGAAGTTAATAATCAGTGAGATTGGGTACCAATTACATTCTCTATTTCTGCTGCTTAATTTTGCCCATTCTGAATAATATGCACATATTATTCTTTTTTGAACAATTATGATTTGCAATAATAGATGAGTCGTTCAGCAAGGCTCCTTTGCTCAATGATGCAAAGTTCTGAACTTGTTCCTATTGACTCCACCAATAGGTAAAAGGAACATATGAAATTGGCACACCACTTGTTCTCATGGATGGATCAAATTGATCTTGACATCTCCAAAATGTTCATCAGAAGTGTGATGCAGGAATACACAGGAAGAAATGTGCAGCGTGGGTGTACCATAATATCCAGTAACTGATACCATCATTATGAAGGCATAATGATGATTATCTATAGAGTGATGTTGATCTATCTCTGGTTCTTTCTACGTTAGGGACCATAGATACCTATCACATACAAATTAATTTACACATCATTTAGACGAATACCAAACAAACATGAATTTATGTTGCCAAAAAAAACCTTACACGACAAATTGGAGGAAAAATCACACAATTAACGAACATAAGAGGAACTATGATTTTCACCAGATATGTGAAGTAAACCACTATGTTACTTGCCAGATGCACATATTTGATATTGGAAAGTTTTGACTTGAGAATGTTTGTGCTCGTCACTATGCATTGTTCCTCACAAATGTTCACACACAAACCTCCAGATTTCATAAGGAATAATAACATATCGGTTTACGGTTCATTTGGAAGTATGTTGATTCAGTTAGTCTAACATGATTTCGATGACACACTCTCAATTAGCACAACAAATTGGAATAGACTTGTACCTGGTGACTTGAATCCTTTGCTTGCTTATTTCTACGATAAAAATTTGGCAGTGGACGAGCCTTGAAGCTTTCATTTTGGGTTTTTCCCTGCATAAGAGTAGCATGTAAGGTTATACCTGATCTACAATATCTTTTCAATCATTATCCGTTATCTTGAGAGTGATTTATTATGATCTTTGAGAAGGTATCACAATTTTTACATTAATTTATGGTACCTCAACATTAGGATGGTATGGGAAGTATAACAACAAATTAACATTGTAAAGTATGGTATCTCATGGTACCTCTTCAAGGATCATAAAAATCTCGTCTTGAAAACATGTAGTTTATAAAAGTATTATTTACTAGACAACCATGGAACTTCTATTTGGTATGTCCTTGATATTATTTTGATATTATTAGCTGGTATTTTAGTATCTGGCAATTCCTACCAAAATATTAACAGCATGGAACTTCATAAAACATATCAAAACAGAGCAGTGCGGCTATTTCTATCATATTGCATTCACTCGGTCAGGTACTTTAGTATTTACCTTCTCTTTACGTGGTGTATTGGCTTTCTGATGCGCTGATTGTGAGGTAAAACCAAATAACTTTTCTTTCACCCTCGTTACATGTGAGGACCTGATGATGTTAGAAGATGATGCAATCAAGTCATTCAGGGAAACCAAAAAACTCCACTATCTCTTTCAAGTAAAAAAAAAAAAGATGAATTGGCGTACTCTACATTATAATGTCAAAAATGTTCATTTACATCACACAAGGACGTAAATTCTTTCAGTATAAAAGTCTAATGTTCAGATCAATCCCTACACGACTTTGGTATATTCAGGCTCTCACAACTCTGCTGTCAAACGTACCTTTGTTCTTCCAGTTGGGATGTTCTCGAGGTAATTTCCGACACATCTTTGGGAAATGCCTGAAATGCCGTCAAACAAAATTAGTGCAACGATAAAAATTAATTGAAAAAAGTTATGTTCATTCCATGAATTAGGCAGCTTCAAACCTCTATTGGTGGCTTGACTTGGCTCAGTGCAGAATCAGTGTGTTTCACAGGCCCAGTTGCAGATTCCAGCTGACTAATCCTTGCAGCAATTGTGGTGCCAAGATTTTTAGAGCTCGAGGCAGCATTGCCTGTTTCGCACCTACCAAAGTTCTTTGACTTCTGAAACGCTTCCAAGATGGACCGATTTTGAGGCACTGAACTTGTTGCCTGCTGGTCGCTTTCGTTGTTAGGAGGTGAGCTGTTCTCCTTTGAAGAATGCAGACGTGACCGTCTTTTTGCCGATGAGGCAGGCCCTTTGCTACCAGAGGAAGGAGAGCTGAATTTGGCCGGTTTCTGAAGCAGAGATGGAAGCCGTCTTCTCTTTACAGACTCGGCACTTCCCTGATTAACAATGGAACTTTCCTGAAAAGAACACAACATTACAGTACAGGGTGGTATGTAAAATGCCCAAACATTTGATTCCGCTGCACATTACGAACAAAATCCCCACATAATTTGATGAACAGAAATGTCACCTTCAATGGTTGCTTGTCGTCTGCATCAGCAGGCACGGAATTGTCAGCACAAGGATCGTGAGTAGTACCCTTCTGCCTCTCCATCGCTTGCAACACATCTCTCGATTCACCAACAAGGGCACCATCCTGCTTGTGATGCGCGGCTTCATCCGCATTCACTCCGCAATAGGAGCCAACCCCACCATCGGTGATGACATCCAGCTCCACCATCTCTTCCACCGGCCCAGCAGCGACAACGCCCGAACCGACGACGCAGCTCGTCGTCTCCTCCGCGGCGGGCTCGTCCGTCATACACGAAGAGGAGGAGGAGCGCGCCGACGAGACAGCGGCGGCGGCGGCGGCATTGGCCTCGTCAGGGTCGACGTCACTGCCGGTGGCGTCGGCGTCGGCGTCGGTCTTGCGCTTCCGGGCGTAGTGCGCCTCGAAGAAGGCCTTCTTCTGGGCGACGGAGCCCGGGCGCGACTGGTGCGCCGCCTCCTCGAGGTAGCGGTTGTGGGCGAACGCCGACCACCTCCCCCACTCCAGCGGCTCGGCAAGGAACCGCCCGAACGACACCGACTCCCCCAGCGCCGACATCATCTCCGCCTTCCAGCTCTAACCCCACCATTAGAAACCCAGTTAATCTCACCAAAATCGATCGATTCGATCTCTCCGACAATTCGACGAACAGGAGGAAGGCGGGGGGCGGCACCTGGTGGTCGGGGGCGAGGATCTCCGGCTCCGGCGACAGCGCGGGCTCCGGTGGCGGCGGCGGCGAGAAGTCCAGGTCGGCTCCCATGGCGGCGAGGCTGGATTGGATCTGAGCTTCTGGGGTGGTGAAAAAAGCTTCGCTGGATTGGATTGCCTTTTGGAAATGTGGAAGGAAGAGGAGGAGGGGAGTATGATTGCTTTGGGGAAGGGGGGGTGGTGGTCACAGGCGCTGAGCGTGGTGGTGGGATTTGAATTGTGGGGAGGAGGAGAGGGGTCAGGTGTACGTTGGGAGGAGCTGGGGTTGGGTCGGGGGCCTACGGGTGACCGTTACACAGTGTTTGACCTGAGTCGCACACTGCGTAGGGTCAGAGGGAGAAATGTTTGTAGCGGCTATAGTAGATTTACCTTTTTTTTTCTTTTTCAGCACATATCATAAGACCAAGTTTAATACTCCATCCTGTTTTTTCTAAGATATAGATTTTATCTTTGGTTTAAATTAGCAAAACGATTAAACATTGTACTCCCTCCGTTCGAAAATATAAGTATTTTTAGCATAGTGACAAGTCAAACAATTTTAACTTTGACTATTAATAAAAAAATAAAAAAGATCAATCATGTACTAGATTTAAGTAACTCATTTTATCTAAAACATCTTAATTTTATACATATTGTTGGTCAAAGTAATATCTCGGAGATCGTATCAGAGTCAAAAATGCTTATATTTTAGACAGAGGGGATACTTATTTGTTAAAGGAAATTTAATATAGAATTTGATTTAAAATATCAAATAAATCTATTTATCAAGTTTATAATAATTAAAACTCAATTAACCATACGCTAATGATTATCTTGTTTTACGTGCACCAACTTCATTTTTATCTTGATTTGTATTAATCTATCTTATTTCCTACCTCCATCTATGTAGTTATTTCAAGCTACCTTCTCCAAAATAACACTATTTTTTCACCTGTATCCTTGTCTCGAACAATCACAGTCGTTCTTCTCCACCAACTTTCTCTTCTCAACCAATCATACACTTCCTCCAGTCATTCCCACATACTTTCTGTTGACGAAAAATCCACGCTCGGCCAATGACTGGACAACAATATAATCCAGTAGAAACCAATTGGCTAACAATGATACGATAGAACAAGTATTCGATCCAAAGGTTAAATCATACATCGGGTGAAGGTCTGATGCCATAAAATCCACGAGATTAGATAAACAGTGAAATGTCATCGGCTAAATCCAACTTATATGATATCCTTGTAAGCCGATACAATTTCTAGATACCTTATCAGCTGAAACCCCAATGAAACCCTTATTAGCAATCAAGAAGCAGGCTATGGATTATGGTTCTAAGCACAACTTAGTAGATCAAACTCAACTGATGCAGCACTGAGTGTGAAAAAAAACATAGGCTGTATTTGTTGCCCCTGTTCCCAACTCCCAACTCTCGTTTTTCGCACGCATGTTTTTCAAACTGCTAAACAGTGTATTTTTTGCAAAAAAAATTCTATACGAAAGTTGCTTGAAATAATCATATTGATCCATTTTTGAAAAAAAAAACTAATACTTAATTAATCACGCGCTAATGGACCGCTCCGTTTTCCGTGCGTGGGACATGGGTTCCAAACCCAGTCTGCCGAACACAGCCATAATATCACGATCAAGCCCTTGACTAATTTTTAGGGTGGTGGGTGTCTTAGCTAATCCAATCTGGTAAAGTGAATCTCAGCCGATACAAGTAATCGAACTACCAAGCTAGATTAATTAAAATATATGATAGTAGGTGCTTTAGATTGACAAGATCAGAGTGTCGAAGCCCTAGCCCCGCCAATGCAAACAGCCATGACAAGTATAAACTCGTCGGAAAAGTAGAAAAGTAAAAAAGGGTGGTGATGGTCGAATTGTAGTGCTCGTGGAGATAGTTTACAATAACCCCGGGTGTACATATTTATACCCATGGGTAGATAGTCCTTGTTGGACAAGAAAGAAACTTTTCTAAAGATAAAAGGAAAGCATAAAGTCCTTATCGGACACTAAACACACTTTTCTAAAGATAAAAGAAAACTAATAAGCTCTTCCTAATTAATAAATAAACTGCCATGCAGCATTCTTCTTAAACTCGGTCACTTCTAGATAACCTTCCTTTAGTAGATTAATTTTCTTAACCGAATATAGCAAGAATCCGACTATTGGAGACTTGATAATTCTTATCGTCAATTCTAGGACTTTAAAGCCGATACTGACTCTAGACCGATGATGACTTCGGTGCTTACCAGATTTCGCTGTTAACACTTTCTTAATACCCATGTCAACCTTAAAAATACGTACATTTTGGGACAAAGATAGTAATTAAGATAGATTAATTAGATTAAGATAAAGATGAAGTCAACACACGTAAAACGAGAAAACCATTTGCGTATGATTAATTGAGTTTTAATTATTATAAAGTTGAAAAATAGATCTATTTGATATTTGAAATCAACTTCTGCATTGAATTATTTTAACACTGTTCAAAGTACATTATTACACTCTCAACTTTGGTACCCTCTTCAAATACTACACTACAGTACTACACTGCAATTCGGAGCGGCTACGGCTGCGTTCGCTTCTACTAACTTGGATGAAGATAAAATGTACGTTTGAGAACTTCACTCCCACACACACACACACAAAACAGAGTGGCTCATTGGCAGATGAGTTAAGTATTAGTAGTAAATTTTTACTTGGAAATAGATTAATATGATATTTTTTTAAAGTAACTATAGATTTTTTTTTAAAAAAATATACCGTCTAGCAGTTCGATAAACGTGCCTATGAAATAAGAGAGTAGAAGTTGAGAAGGTGGAGAAAAGAACACAACCTAAGTTTGTGTAAATGTTTTATATTATAAAAGTTTTTCAAAAAGTCAAATAAATATATTTTTGAGCCGGTAATTGTGAATACTCAATTAATCTTGTGTTAATAACCTATCTCGTTTCACGTGCCCTATACGCCTCGCTCTCTTCAGCTATTGGTACTTAGATTATTGCAGACATTCTTTTCAAGTCTTTTTTTTACATAAAATTAAAAACAATACCTTTTAAGTTTATAATAGTTAATACTAATTAATCATGCGTTAATTGACTTTCTTATCTTCTAAGCTAACCGGCTAATTGCTCTAACCTCACTTCCGAATAGGGCCTTAGCTAATTTGTCAAAAGTTTACTTTTAGGTATGAGCAAACTTCCGAAAACCTTAGTATCGTACATCCGATATGAGACTAAACTCCGGAGGATCATATGGACTCACAGTCGAAACCCATCATTTCCCCAACCTTATCCTTATCCCACCTCGTCCCCAACCTTATCCTCATTCCGGCGTCCCCATGCTACACACGCGGCGGCAGTGTCATCAGGCGGTGATGGTGCCACCGCCGCTGTAGACGGCGGGCTGCCGTCGCGGGTGACTGGATTCTGGCTGTTCAGCCACACCCCTCGTGTGCTGCACGAGTCTCTGGAGGTGTTGTTCTGGGCATTGCCAGGGGAGGAGGAGGGCCTCGTGACGGTGTTCCCGCCACCGGCGACGTTCGTCGGGGGCGTCGTGTGGCAAGCGTGGGGCGTGGTGGCCGTGTTCCGGGTGGCACTAGCAATGGAGGCGCTGGGCGGCATCTACGGTGACGGCCGCGCTCCGCTGTTCTTCACCTTCTCTCCTGGTGGTGGTGTACGGATGGAAGAGAGGGAAGAAGCGTGGGGTGGTGCTTGTCGTTGGCGAGGACTACCATGCGTTCGCGCGGTAGCCGGTGTAGCAGTTCTGGCGGCTAGATGCGGTGAGCGTCGGCAACCATGTTGGCAGCGACGGTGCAGCGTAACGGAAAGCTTGAGGCGCCATCACCTGATAGGGCTCTGAGCTCGGCAACGAAGGTAAGGAGGCTTGTGGCAATGTTGAACTAGCTAGCGAGGATTGTTGCACATCACATGTTTTTTTTTTTCACATAGTGTGTTCGTGATGTTGCAATCCATCTTTTCTGAATGTTTCTTAAATCGGTACTGGATGTTGCATATATTGGGTTTTTGTTGTCACAGACAATCTTCTTGAGTGTTGCATTCGATTGAAACATCTTTGATAAAAGCAGTGAAATATCTTCGATAAAGCGGTGAAACATTCTTCAGTGAAAGATGAAACATCAAGAAACAATTGATGTTGAAACATTTTTTTTGAGCGATGAAACATTGCAACATTCATTCAACATACAGAGAAACATCATCCGGAGATTTCATGTGGAAACATTTTCTTCGAGTGATGAAACATTGCAACATTTATTCAACATACAGTGAAACATCGTGCAAATCTCCAGACGTCCAATGCGTAGCGCTCTCCGCGAACTTCTCATACATGGTAAAGAAGGAAGGTGTCGGAGGGTGAACTCGTCAAGCGGGGGACTGTGGGACCCCCTTTCCGGTTCAGACCGGGGACATGGGTGAAGAATCGAGGATCAACGGAAAAAAAAGGAGAGGGTCAGTGTAATAATAATAATAATAATAATAATAATAATAATAATAATAATAATAATAATAATAATAATAATAATAATAATAATAATAATAATAATAATAATAATAATAATAATAATAATAATAAGTGTGTTAAGCTTAGAGAAAGAAAGAGAATGGGGATGACAGTATTTACTGACCAAAGTGGATAGGATAGACATGCACCAGTAGTTGTTGGAATAAATGGGCTAGGCCCAATTTAATTCAATTAAAATCTCAAAGGGTCCACAATTAATGTTACACTACTGGAAAAATGATCTTTGCTGGGTCGACCCAAAACCACAATAGTCCCGGTTCCGAAAAGAACCGGGACTAAAAATGATCTTTAGCCCCGGTTGAAAACTCCACAGCCATTATATGATCTTTAGTCCCAGTTGTTGTTACTAACCGGGACTAAAGATGGTCTTTAGTCCCGGTTCATTCCCTGTCAGAGGCATGTCAGGGGGCGAGGATCTTTACTCCCAGTTGGTGACACCAACCGGGACTAAAGATCATGTAGATCTTTACTCTCGGTTGATATTACCAACCGGGAGTAAAATTCAACACATTGTATATAATCCTATCCCTTATCTTCTCCTCCACAATCGCAACCACTCAGATCCTCCCCTTCCTTATCCCCTCCCCTCCCCTCCTCCTCTCCCAGGAGACGGACGCCCTCCTCCCCTTCCTCCTCCCCTCCCCTCTCCTCCCCTTCCTCCTCCCTCCCCTGGAGACGGAGGCCCTCACTTCCTCCTCCCTCCCCTGAGACGGAGGCCCTCCTCCCCTTCCTCCTCCCTCCCCTGGAGACGGAGGCCGCGCGCCGTGCGGACGCGTGGTGGATGGACGGACGCATGATGTACGGTTGCAGGGCGCGCGCGGTAGTAGTGGCGCCGTGATTGGAGCTTGTTTTCTCTCTTTTTTTATATATATTTTGTGATTCACTAATATGTATAATTTTGTGATTGATTGTATGGGTCTGAGATGTATAATCTGTGATGTATTTGATTTGTGTATATTAGTAACTTTAAGATTTGTGACGTGGATTGGGATGTTACTTTGATTTGGGGATTTGGGGTTTGATTTAGGATGTGCATGCCACTCGATTCGGGAGAAAATAAAAAAGAAACAAAAAAAAGAAAAGGGACCATCTAGACTGCCGCTATCCCCTCTTTAGTCCCGGTTGGTAACTAAAGATCTTTCTCTTTCATCCCGGTTTTTGCTACCAACCGGAACTAAAGATCCATCTTTAGTCCCGGTTGAAATTATTTCAACCGGGCATCTTTAGTCCTGGATTCCTACTCCCGGTTGGAAACCCGGGACTAAATGGGGTTACCAACCGGGAGTAAAAAATGTTTCTCCACCAGTGTTAGGGACAATAATACCACCTTGGAGATTAAAAGTGGAGTATCTCAACTTAAATAGCGAGTTGTTAGAGATTCCCTGTTGACTAGTTGAGGTGGGGATCGGATAACCACATGCGAGTGCCAAGCTAGGCCAGGCCGTGGTGAGGCGAGGCGAGCGGCTGCAACTGCTCTCTCGTAAGTTTTGCAACGGTTGGCAATTGAATCCAAATAATTCAGCAGAACGATCACTTCTGTAACTCAATTCCTTGATTGATTACGTTGTTACTGCGGTAACTGAATTAATTAGATCGATTCTCTTCTCCCTTCCCACCTGTGCACTATAATGATTACGTTGTTACTGCGGTAAAGGAATTAATTGGATCGATTCTCTTCTCCCTTCCCTCCTGCGCACTATAAGGGATTACAGGGACAGACGAGAGATCGAACTCTCTGATCTCCATCGCCGGTTCATCCTCCCTTTGTTGCTGAGCTGCTTCTGTACACCCCGGTACTGATCGCTTGCGCGCACAAGAGATCGGGACGAGCAAGGACTGTGGTAACAGAATTAATTGGATCGATTCTCTTCTCCTTCCCGGAATTAATTGGATCGATTCTCTTCCCCTTCCCCTCCTGTGCACTATAAGGGATTACAGGGACAGACGAGAGGTCGAACTCTTTGATCTCCATCACTGGTTCATCCTCCCTTTGTTGTTGAGCTGCTTCTATATACCCCGGTTCTGATCGCTTGTGCGCACAAGAGATCGGGACGAGCAGGGCCTCCGGAACCACGCCTTGTTTTAGTACCTGCACAGGTAGGCGGGCGATTAGGTTTTTGGGAAGTGCTTCCGCACGACTGCTCACGTTTCTTCTTCTGTTCGTCGGTGTAAACATCTTCTGCTCCTGCTGTTCGGCGACCATGTCAACGGACAACACCAACAGTGCGCCCGGAGACGACGCTGCGAACATCAACACCAACGGAGGCAATACTGCCTCAAACACCAGTGGAGGGCCATTCTCAAGGTATAACTCTATTTTCATCGTGTTCATGTTCTTTTCTCTTACACTACTATTAGGTGCAATATTTTCATTGCACTCCAATGTGACAAATGTTTATGCTTATTCTATATTAAGCATGATCTGTAGTATGTTACTTTTGATTAAAACTTGCACTAGTTTATTCCCTGCTAATGTCATACTTATTGTCTTAATATTTTGGATTAAAATATGCTGAATTGTGACCATATTTTCAACGGTAGTGACCAGTAAAAAATAAATAAATGTCCGGGAGGTGAAAACTATCTATTCCTCTCGTAAACTAGACAGGTGTCTCCTTCGGTCCGAAGGAATACTACTCGCACCGTAGACGCCAGCGTGAACCAAAACCTAGGAATACTACTCGCACCATAGAAGCCAGCGTGAATCAAAATGTGCAGTCGAACATCTATTAAATCCTCCATTAATCATGTTGTACATAATTAAGAGAATTTGCTAAATCAAAGTACAAAATTTACAGAATTTTGTAAATCAATAAAGCGAGAAAGTAGAGTGTGTCTTGAAATAATATGCAAAAGGCATTTTATTAAGACAACCAATAAATTTAGTGAAACAGGGTATTTAAATAAATACCTATGTTAATTAACACATAACATCAGCGGTCTATAGGATCGTTACATAATACTTTGTACAACTGATGAACTATTTCCACTAAATTATATAAAACACAGGGACTAAAATGAAATTGCCGCTGAAATAAAAATTAAAAACTAAAAAAATAAAGGGTAAATAGGTGGTGGGCTGAAATCAAAAGGATTTGGCCCACCACCTCTCATGCGGCCGGCCCATTCCAGCCGCCCCGAAGTGAAAAGGGGCGCACCGGGGGGGAAGGGCGTGGGGGAGGGGGGGTTAGTAACCGCCCCCGCAAGATGTGCCGCCGCCGCCTCCTCTCCCTGTTGCGGCACCGACGCGAGATGCGCCGCCGCCACCGATTCCACTGTCGTCCCGCCACCACGCAGCCATTTCTGCTGCATCCACCGCCGCCATCTCCCTGTTGCGGCGCTGACGCGAGATGCGCCACCGCCGCCACCGTGAAATGCGCTGCCACTGCCGCCGCCATCCACCGCCTGCAACCACCGTCGCCATCCACCATCCACTGCCGCCTCGGCCACCCCTCCGTCTGCCGGTGGTTAACCAGCCGGGTTAGGCCGACGGCCCCCACTCCTCGTCGGAGTCGGAGGCCGGCCGAACCCGGACGTCATTCCCCGGCACCCCATTAGGGAGTGTACGTCTAGGAGAGCCGTGGGGAATGGCGATGAAGGTGTGGCAGAGACCGGGACGGCGAGTGGCAGTTTCACCGGCGTGAAGGCGGGACGAGGATGGGTTGAAGAAGGCCGGCTCCCCCATGCACACAGCTAGGGTACCGGTCCGGCCGGACCCCGGTGGCGCGGGAGTGGGGGAGCGGCGTCGGTGTCGGCTTGGTGTCAGTGGAGGCAGGGAAGGAGCGGTTGGTGGTGGCGGAGCAGCGACGAATGGGGCCGGCAGCAACTGCATCTCCAGTGGAAGATCGCACGGCTCGCAGGGCAGCGTCACCACTACCGTCCATCCATGGTGGGCATAGTACTGTACCCCCTGCACACGGATATGGCCAGGCGCGTCGGCAACCGAAGGCGAAGGAGGAGGAACAACCGGAGTAGTGGCCACCACAATACGGTGGCGAGGGTGGTGGCGACGGCCACCAGCCCTAGTCCAATGCTGATGGTGATGGTGGCGACCGTGGTGGTGGCGGCGACTCCTCTCCGATCGACGGAGAAGAAGATGGCGAAGACGATGGGCATGCTGATAGTGAGGGAGGCCGAGAACTGCATCCATGATCGAATGAAAGGTAGGCATCCCGTACCTTCTATGTTGATTTTGTTCGCTTTTCCTTTAGATCAAAAGCGATGGTGTTTCCTTCTTTCACTTTGCGATCTCCTTCGCGAGAGCGAAAATGCTGATAATGTGTTTAAAGTGGATAACATTGATTGGAGTGAGAGAGAATTGTAGAGCGAATGAGCGAGAGAGAGTCCTTTATTGATCATAGTGGTTACAATATATAGGGGGGAGAGAGGTGGCAACCGAAGGCGCGATGGTTTGGGAACCATCGCGTCCGTTGCTAGGATCGCCGTGAGGGTGAGAAGACATGGGGCACGACACAACCGTCGTGTACCGTAGTTGGTTGCCGATCTATCCATATATATGGATGAGATCATATATCTTGTTTCACAACAGTTTATTCCAGATTTTCAACTAGACCCAATTCGCAACGAATAAAGATAAAAAATAAGTAATAGCATATAAAACGAGAAAACTCAAAAAATAGATTTATTTGATATTTTAGAGAAACTTTTATATAGAAAGTTTAACGCATCGTTTAGCTAGTTCATTGACAAAAATCAAGGCAAATATGTATTAATAAGAAAGGAAACTTTAGTCCTAATTCAGTAATCAACTATATCCCTCCGTCCCATAATATAAGGGATTTTAGAGGGATGTGACACATTTAGTACTACGTATGTCCATATACGTAGTACTAGAATGTGTCACATCCCTCCAAAATCCCTTATATTATGGGACAGATGGAGTAGTATCTAAGTCGTCCCATCTTACTACTCACTTGGTGAATATATATTGTGAATGGCCTAATGCGGCTATACTAGTGTCATTGTGTATGCAGATCCCTTTCTTCTACTAAAGTCATTCACTGTCGCGTCCCAAATCGACCCTAAAATACATCCTCTAAATCATGCCTAGAATGATTAAAATGCTTGTGAAAGCCTTCAAAAATTAAAATGTGCAAAGTTAAAAGTCAAATAGGGCTTGGAGGATTTTTGTATATTTCCTAAAAGCCTAAAATGTGTAAATAAATTTTAGTGGAATTTTCAGAGCACAAATAATAATTATTAAGAAATAAACAAAGTTAAAAAGGTTTTATAAAAAGAAAACCCTAAAAATCACCCTCTCCCCTCTGATGGGCCGAATTCGGCCCATCTCCCTCCCCCTCTCTCCTCTCCCCCGCGGCCCACTCGGCCCTCCCCGCGCGCGCGCCGCTGACGGGCCCGCCCGCCCGCCACCCTCGCTGACGGGTGGGGCCCACCCGTCATCCCCTTCCTCCCGCCGCTCCCGCCGCCTCCCTGCGCCCTAGCGCCGCCGCCGCCGCGAATCCCGCCGCCTCCCGCCGTCCCCGCAAGCAATAAAGTGGGGGGAATCACTCCCCGTGATCCCCTCTCCCTTTCCCCCCATTTTTCCCTCTCTCTCTCGCGTTCAAACGGGCGGATTTGCCCCCGCAAATCTCGCCGGCGCCATTGATGGCGGCCAGACCTCCCGCGCCGGTTTCCTTCCCCTCCGGCCGCCCTCTCTCACTCCTAACCCTATATAAACCCTCCCCGAGCTCCCCACCACCGTTTCCGCCACTCACCGCCCTCTCTCCTCGCCGGAATCGAGCTCGCGCCGTCGCTCTCTCTCTCCGCCGTCGCCGTCGAGCTCCGGTCCGCCGCCGTCGTCGCCCCGGACCACCTCCCATCTCGGCGCCGCCTCCTTCGGCCTCGCCGCATCCTCGCCGACCTCGTCCACCCCTCCGTTTCGCTCGCCGACCGCCGGAGCGCCGTCGACCCCGTCCACCCGAGCCGCGCCGCCGCCTTCCTCCGCTCCGGTTGCCGTTTCCGTCGTCGCCGTCGACCCGGGGTGAGCCATGGACCGCCGCTTCGTTTCCCCCTTTCCCTCCCCTCTCTCGGCCGCCGCTCCGCCATGCCTATGGCCGCCGCCGGCGACCGTAGGGGCGCGGGCGCGCCGCCTCCCGCCGGCCGCGCCGACGTGGCCGCCCCCGGGCGCGCCTAGCGGCTGCCGCGTGGGGCCCGGCCGTCAGCCGCCCGCGCCCTCGGGTGCGGCTGACGCGTGGGGCCCACGGCGCCGGCCGGTGTGAGCCGGGTGCACCCGGTCCACCGTGGACCGTGAGGCTGCCGCGTGGGTCCCACTCCCGTGGACCCGGTCCGCGTGCCCTCTCTCCCGGCTGACGCAATAAATATATTTTTAAATTAAAATTTAAATGAAGAAATTCGTAAATATTCATTTAAAGAGCATATAAACTTCAAATGGCCATAACTTGGCCATTTGAACTCGGAATTGGACCGTTCAAGTCTCTAATTTTTCCTTAAGAAGTCAAGAACCCATTTTTGTGCTTTGTTCCTGCTTGTTATATGGAGTTTATTAGAGTAAAAGCCCTTTTATTTTTCCGTTGGTCGTGTAGACGCTGCAGCTTCGGAGGATCCGCTCTTCGTGGAGGTCGAAGCCGACGTTTGGGAAAGCGAGCAAGGCAAGTCACATCATCCTTGAACATATTGAATCCCAGTTTATAAAGTTATTTTGATTTAAATTATTGCATTACCGCTTTATTTAAAATTCCCGCGTTATCACTGTTTTATTTAGCCATGCCTATTTACCTTTGTTATGAACTTATTATTGTTATTGTTATTATTATTACCTTGTTCACCCTAGGATAAACAAAACCCCAACTAGTGGACATTTTATTCATGGTTCCACCAGTATGAAGTTAGGTAGATGCTTCGCTGTTTAATAGGACAACATAGGGTGGTTTTATAACTCTAGACTTTGGGAATATTCATATCACTTGGACACCATGGAATAGTTGGATTATTGTGGAATTGGATTCACACCTCTCCCTCTATTCAAAACCCTCAAAATGGTTTTAGGCTGGGCTCGGGGTGCATGGTTTTGATGGTAGCACCTCGGCCATATAAGGACCGGTCTTCGGGCCTCTGTTGCAAAGCACTACCGTACTTCCACATGTCTAATGGGTAAGGCTTAGTTTGTGGCTCAGTCTGGTTATAAACAAAAGTACACGGATGGAGATGGACGAAGTCGGGGGTCGATGGACATCTCTAGGACAAATGAAGGCTACACGAGCCGCGGCCCGGTAGTCGAGATGTCATGGCACAGGACCGGTGTCCTGCTGCTAGGGGCTCAGTCCTGCCTACCTGTCCCGGGGGTTCCGGCCGTAGGTGGGGTTGGGTCGGTACTCTTGTCTATGGCTAGGATGGGTTGGAAACTATGTCATGTCTTCCGTCCATATGCCGTGGTGGTATGTGGCACGTGGTTGCACGTGAGGAAGATGTGTCTTGTGGGCAAAGATGTACACCTCTGATCAGAGTATAATCTATTCGAATAGCCGCGCCCTCGGTTATGGGCAAGCCGAGCAATGTACCCAAGTTAGTGTTTTAATTCTTAAAACCTGCTTAACAACTAAAATGTGGAATGGTTGGCCTGGGTTGGCTTGGGACGAGCTGGGACCCAGGGTCGGGTTGCCAGTTCGGTCTGAATCATCGTAGGCCTTGGGTTAAGGCAGGTTCGTGTGGGTTCACGGCCTTGTTTAATAATATTAAATAGTTCTAGGATCGTGTTTTAAATTTAGCTTTGAGCAACTAAGGGTTTTTTTTTAAATGCTGTTTATTGCAAAACCTAACCCCTATACTATAACTTCATTGTACTCCTTTGCACTTATGCTGCACTTGTGGGTGTGTCTTGTTGAGTACGGTGGTTATACTCAGTCTTGCTCAATTTTTCCCAAACCCAGAAGAGGAGCCCCTGGATGATGAAGGCTTTGGTGTCTAGCTCGTGCCTGCTGTCAAGCGCCTGTGGTCGTCGCCTTAGTCTTCCGCTGTTTTCCGTTGTCTTTGAGTGGGTTGGGCCGTCGCTGCCCATGTAATAATTAACTATTTACGCTTCCGCTTATTAAACTCTGAATTGTATCAACTTCTGGTGTACCTTGCCTCTTGGGACAAGGAATAATACACGCACGTAAGGAATGCCCGTTGGGTTATTTCCGGTCGTGACATTCACAGTGCTCCATTGTGCCGTTTGGCCAACCCTCGACATATCAGAGATTCGCGACCAACTAGGTGTCGCATGTGACCAAACGAGGTCTACAGAGTCTAGATTGGGCATTCGTTGTTCTGACAACCCAAGGGAGCACGGCGTGGGGGAGAATGGCGTAGCCGCGTTGTGGAGGTCATGGCCTTGCCGCTTCGAGCCTGCTCGCGCGTGTTCCCCTCCCCATCCCTCGAGCTGGCGGCGGAAGAAAAGGAAGAGACAACAGTGGAGGAAGAGGAGGCGGTAGATATTGTGCCTACCTTGTTGATGTCCCCCTCCCGCTCGTTATCATGCCTTGTTCTAAGTCGCCGAGCTTGTCATCTTCCTCTGATATGCACCACTGCTCGTTGTCGTCCTCCGCTCCAAGCATGGTGGCCTCCTCGACCCCTCTATAGCCTTGGTGGCCTCCATGACCCATCCAGATCGAGGGGCCACCGAGGAGAGGGTAGAGGTCGTGCCGCCACTCGTTATTGTTGCTCTAAACTGCGGGCACCGGCGAGGAGAGGGGAGAAGGGATTTGGCGCCGGCGAGGAGAGGAGAGAGGGAGATCTGGCGAGCCCCGGGTTGGATTTGGCCGCGCCACTGCTCCGCTTGGTGCCGTCGTTGCTTGGGTCACCGCTCCCCCATCGTGGCGCAGTGGAAGGAGGAGAGCGCGTGGATTGAGTGGAGAGAGGGGGTGAAGCGTCGGTTGAGGGGAGAGAGAGGGGAAAGCTGAGAAAAAGGGTTCCTTTATTTGTGTGGACCTCACTTAAAACCTTTTACAAAAGATGCGCCACTTAGTAGTTTGGGAAGCGTGCACGTAGAAAATGAGGAAGTTAAGTTGGGAATGCAAGGGAAGAAGTAGAACGCAGTAAAGTTTCGGCGTGTCACATCGGGTATTATATAAGAGTACATCGCATGGGATGTTTGGGCACTAATAAAAAAACTAATTACAGAATCCGTCAGTAAACCACGAGACGAATTTATTAAGCCTAATTAATCCGTCATTAGCAAATATTTACTGTAGCACCACATTATCAAATCATGGAGCAATTAGACTTAAAATATTTATCTCGCAAATTAGTCGTAATATGTGCAATTAGTTAGTTTTAAGCCTATATTTAATACTTTATGTATGTGTTCAAACGTTCGGTGTAACATAGTAAAAAAATTTAGTGTTGAATCTAAACAGGGCCTAACTCAATGGCTCCCCAGTCCATCCCGAATCTTCCCATTGCAGCAAGGCAACAAGCAACCAAAAGTTCACGCTAAAATTGGAAGTTTGGTTGAAATTGGAATGATGTGACGAAAAAGTTGAAAGTTTATGTGTGTAGGAAAGTTTTGATGTGATCGAAAAGTTGGAAGTTTGAAGAAAAAAAATATAACTAAACACGGCCCAAGAAGTCACTCATGGAGAAAATATGAGGAAAAGTCACAAAAGCTTGCTGCAAGCAACCAAGAAGTCACCCACGTGGAGAATATCAGGTACTACCGCACAGTGGCGTGCTACTATACTACCAACCTAAAAAAAATACATCAAAAAAGTCAAAAACAATATGAAAATAAATTCTGAGATGTGCAACACTATGACATTTGCCATCACACAAAACATCAACTCAAAATACAATGTGCACAATGAGAAAAAGAAACAAATTTGTTCTCCAATAGTGTTTAAACAAATCAGTTTTCTATTCCCCGAGATTTGTCATTTTTTCTGTGTATATGTCATATTTTGAGCTGATTTATTTTACATGTCATAGTGTTGCACCTCTCAAAATTTTTCTATTCTTTTTTGACTTTTTGACATTTTTTTTAAGATAATCCAATAAATACCATTGACAAGCGTCCAAATTCAAGAAATACCATCGTACAAACAACTTTATCTCTAAAATACTATCACTGTTAAGGTTCCGTCCATCCAGCGCCGTTAAATATACTGTTCATCCTATAGTAATTAACGTCAGCGATGATATTTTTGGGATAAAGTTATTTGTACGATGGTATTTCTTAAACTCACACTTGTCGATGACATTTCTTGAATTTAGACGCTTGTAATGGCATTTCTTGGATTATCTCTTTTTTTTGACGTTGGTAACACGCGAGAAAATGGACATTTAGCCACGTTCAGAACAGGGTTTCGCTATAATACCATCCCGAAAACGTGTTTCGCTAAAATGCCAATATGAAGCGTGTGCTCACCGCCACTTTGCCATTTTGGCCCTTTTCTGTATTTTCGAAATCATTTTCGCTTCTCCACCAGGTGATAAGACAAATTGCCCTTCGTGTCCTCCGTTCCTGTCATTGAGGAAGAGGAGCTCGTCCTCACCGGCCAATCTCCATGTCCACCACGAGCAGCTCACCGTCTTCCTCCCAGACGGCGAGGTGGCCGGTGAGTCCTTCGACATCTTTCCCTTCCTCGACCTCGTCACCTCCGCTGACTACCTTGCCGCGGTCAACGACGGTCTCCGACGAGGTCGCTTCGCCACGGTTGACGACGGCGGCTAGGGTTTCGAGGTGGCCCCATGGCCTTGCCGGCGACGGAGGGTTCGCCGGTGACGGAGGCGAAGGGGGACGTGGTGGAGAGGCAACAGCAGCTGCTGGCGAGCCTCACCGGCGACGGAGGCGGAGGGGCGATGGAGAAGCAACAACAGTTACTGGCGGAGATGGAGCGCAAGCCTCCGCCGCTGCGAGGCCTCCTCGACGACCTCACCTCCGCCTCCGCCTCATCGGTGCCGTCCGGTGGTGGTGAGCACCCGCGCACCCAAATGCCCTCGTCGGCAGCGGCGGTGGGCTCATCCGGCGGCACTGCCGGCCATCCTGCCCTCATCGACGGCAGCTTCTACGGGAAAGGATGGTGGATGGAAGGGCATTTTTGTCTCATAACACACTGAAGAAGCGAAAATGATTTCGAAAATACACAAAAGTGCTAAAATGGCAAAGTGGCGGTGAGCACGCGCTTCATATTGGTATTTTAACGAAACGCGTTTTCAATATAGTATTATAGCGAAACCCTGTTTTGAACATGGTTAAATGTACATTTTCTCGTAACATGGTAGCCCATGATAAATCCTCCTGAATCAACGCCTCGGAAATGGCGCCTTCGCTGTACAGCCTCTCGCCCTCTCCCGGTCTCCGCTCCCCCTTCTCCCTTCCATCCGCAAGACGGCGAGAGAGGAGAGGACCCCATCCACACACGGGCCGACGACCAGGGGGACTCATCTCCATTCTCCAGTGGACTCAAATGCACTGCTTCTCTTCATCTCTTCCCCCATCTCCGCCGGGCCGCCCGTACTGGTCCAACGTACAGTCCAACTCCGGCGGCCAACGACCCCTCAACTACCAGCTGCCCCAAAACTGGATCCGCCACTGAGAGTTAGTTACCACTTACCAAGGTATATCTCCCCCTCGTTCATATCGGCGGCCGGCGAGGGTGAGAAATTGAATGTGTCACCCTGTTCTTGGGCAGCTGCGGCCGGTAAAGAGAAGGCGCAGGTGGACGGAGCAGCAGTGAGCGTCGCCACCGGGGTGATGGGATCCCTCCTTGCCAAGCTCTCTGCGTTGCTGGGACAAGAACGCGGGCTTCTGAAAGGTGTCAAGGGTGACATCAGGTTCTTGAGAGATGAGCTGAGCACCATGAACGTCTTTCTGACGAAGATGGCCAGTGTGGAGGATAGCCTGGATGTGCAGGTGAAGGACTGGAGGAACAAGGTCCGGGAACTGAGCTATGATATCGAGGATTGCATCGATTTATTCATGCACAAATTGAATCGCGGGGATGATAAGGTCAACATTGTTCTCAAGATGGCAAAGAAGATTAGAATGTTATGGTCAAGGCATCAGATTGCTAACCAGATCCAAGAACTTAAGGCTCGTGTCAAGGAAGAGAGCGAGCGCCGTTTGAGGTACTACTTCAGCGAGTACAATGCACATGTCGACAGGACTAAAATTGATCCCCGCCTACCAGCGCTTTATGTTGAAGAAGAGAAGCTTGTTGGTATCCATGGCCCTGTGGAAGAGATCATTGAGTTGTTGAAGAAAGATGATGGTTCGGGGCAAAAACTCAAAGTGGTATCCATTGTGGGTTTTGGCGGACTCGGCAAAACTACTCTGGCTAACCAAGTATACAACAAAATCCAGGATCAATTTGATTGCTCAGCTTTTGTATCTGTTTCGCAGAGTCCTAACATAAAGAAAATTTTATTTGATATGCTTAAAGATGTGACCAGCCGAGACAACTCTGATGATTATAAGCAAATTAAAGTTGTTGGGGTCAAAGGAGATAAATCCGATGATGAGAGGCAACTCATTGATAAGCTCAGAGTATTCCTAGAGAATAAGAGGTACAAACAAATATCATTAGCTATCTCTTTGATTCATAGCACGTTAATCTTTAGATCCTAGAAATTAGTAAATGTAACCCTATCATTTGGTAATGTTGTCCTTTTATCTATGGCATAATTTTTGACATGCTAGTTTAAGACCTTGCAGTTATAAGTATTACCTGAATTTCCTGTGCAACAGCAAATTCTTTTTTGGTGCAACAGCAGATTTATATACTACTACATATGTTTGTTAGAGCCTATTTTGTTGTACAAATGAATAACTGTATTGAGTATACATCTTCATTTGCAGTGTTCTTTAAGTCCGAGCCAACAGAACAAGTTTTGTAACTCATACATATTTCCCTTTTTTTCCTCCAATTACTGAGGGAGCCAATATATATTAGCATGATTTTGTATTAAAATTTCTATAGATGCAACTCAGAATTAATTTATAGGATGCCAGTAATGGGAGAGTCAGTTGTGGATTAGAAGTGCTGTGGCCATGCAGCTTGAACAGTTGTCTTGGCTTGGTGTCACAGCATCCTCTGCTATTGGCTCTAATTAGCTTCATTGCAAATAAGCATTCCTTTTTGATGAGCATTATGGGCCTCGTCTGGTTTGAGGATGTAAATGACCTTTTGTTCTGATCTGACTAACAGAAAGGATAGAAATAAATAGTAGGGGGTATGGTCCAGAGTGTTATTTCACATATTCTTTTGATTCTAAATGGCATTCTCCTAACTGTACTGTTTTAAGTAGCATATACTACAAATACCTCATGTATGAGTATGAGTCCTAGGGATGCAAGCGGGGCGGGCTAGCGGGGTTTTTTAGCCCGCTTATGTCACGTCTAGTTCATTTTTTCTTCTAAATTTTGTACTACCATGTGGAAAATGAACTAGCAAGCGAGTTTTTATGCTGGTAGCGGGACTGCCCACTTGCATCCCTCAACATAGAATGTTCGACTGTGCTAGTTAAAATTTCTTGTTAAATCAAATTGACTGAGACCTGAGGGAGAGGCTCAAGACACATGACAGATAGTGATATAATTGGTTGGCACCCCACCGTGCTTTTTCCTTGCTTTATAACCCGAGTCAGCCTAGCTGCTGCCTGCTGCAACATTTCTTGAAATCCTGGCATATGCTACACATTTTGTAATTTTAACAACCCCAACAGCAGTGTACACCATCATTTCTAATACTAAGAATGCCAGTTTTACTCGAAATTTACAAAGAAAAATGGAGATCCATGCATAATAACCAAAAAACTGTGATAGCATCTGCAGTTTGGATGTAATGTAAAAGGAAAATACATGCAACATTGCAATTGAATGTAATGAAAAAGGAAAATACATGAAACATTGAAAATGTTTGCTGGCAGAGAAATCTAAATGTAGTGTACTAGTGTTTCATGAGAGTGAGAGGTACCAAGTGTTAGATATAGATGGCTGCCCTGCACATATTATATTTTCCTTTTAAAGTTTGAGGTGAAGAATACTTGATTAAAATTGAGCGATAAAATGTGGTAATATTGCATTTATAACACTATATATGTGTATTAAATTTGTCTTCCAGAAGCGTTCCGGACAATTAAAAGTGGCATAAATATCTAATATATACTTTTAGAGTGGCATAATATCTTCTGCAGTACTTCTCATGAGATGTATACTGCATTTTTAAGTTAAGGCAGACTAATAATCTCCTACATGTACATAGGTACTTCATCATTGTTGATGATATCTGGAGTGCATCTGCATGGGAACATGTGAGGTTAGCTTTGCCTGAGAACAGTCTTTGTAGTAGAATAATTACAACCACACGGAATGTCAATGTGGCAAAATCATGCTGCTCTGGTTTTCAAGGTTCTGTTTACAACATTCAACCTCTAAATGAGCAAGACTCTAAGAAGCTATTTCTGAAAAGGCTTTTCCACTCAGACTCCAATTTCCCTACTCACTTGGAAGAAGTTTCACACGCAATCATTAAAAAGTGCCATGGCTTTCCATTAGCGATTATCTGTTTAGCTAGTCTGCTAGCTAGTAAATCTGATACAAAAGACCAATGGGAGCAAGTGCACAATTCTATCAGTTCTGCGTTTAGTTCACAAGGGATGAGCGATATACTGCTGCTTAGCTATTATGATCTACCCTATCATCTGAAGACATGCTTGTTGTATCTTAGTGTATTTCCAGAGGATTATAAGATTGATAGAGATGAACTGATATGGAGATGGATAGCTGAAGGTTTCATCACTGAAGTGAAGGGTCAAACATTGGATCAAGTTGGAGGGCATTACTTTAATGAGCTTATCAACAGAAACATGATCCAACCAGTTGACGTCATATATGATGGTACAGCAAGTGCTTGTCGAGTGCATGATATGGTGCTTAACCTTATCATATCCATATCAGCTGAGGAAAATTTCCTCACCGTAGTTGACGGGCAAGGGTATAAATATTTGGGTAATAAGATTCGACGGCTCTCATTTCAGTCCAACTCTGTTGAGAATGACGTGAATGTGGTTCAAAAGATCATGGACAACTTGTCACAGGTTCGTTCGCTAAGCTTCTTTGAGGCCCCAGAGAAAATACTTCCTTTCTTAAAATTCCATTCATTGAATGTATTGTTTTTAGTGGATTATAATTTTTGTCTTGGTAATGAACACATTAAATATCTTGGAAGTTTTTTCCAATTGAAGTATTTGAGAGTCGCTTCTTATTGCATTACCCAGCTCCCAAATCAAGTTGGGAACCTCCATTACTTACAAACTCTGGATATACGTGGCAGTGGAATCAAAAAGTTTCCGCCAACCATAGTCCATTTGCATAACTTGGCTCGTCTACTTGTCGGCAATAATGTGCAATTGCCTGATGGTATTGGATATCTGCAATCCTTACAGGTGCTGTCTTCTGCTCGGTTGTATAAACCCCTAAAACTTGTGGAAGATCTCAGGAGATTGACCAAACTAAGGACGCTTGAGATAGTTCTTCATGGCAGTGACACACTTGGTGCTCATGAGATGGGAAGGTATGAGGAAGCTTTGGAGTCTTCTCTTACTGTGTTGGGCAAACACAAAATTCAGTCACTCGAAATTTCATGTTGTGATTACTTGAGAGATAAATTACTGGATTTGTTGTGCTGCACTGTTCCAAACATTCAGAAGCTTGTAATATCTGGCAATTGCATAAGTAGGCCTTCTCAGCAGATGCTATCTCTTGTTAATCTCGCTCACCTAGACATCTATTTCCAGAGGATTAAGCAGGAAGATCTCAGTGTCCTTGGAAGCATATCTACTCTGCTCTACCTCCGGTTGAAACTGCATTTTGTGCCTGACGAAAGGCTCTGTATCAGCAGCCAACGAAACTGCATTTTGTGCCTGACGAAAGGCTCTGTATCAGCAGCCAACAATTCCAGAGCCTGATGGAGTTCAGATTCATATATTATGAGGGGAGTGGCTTGAGGATGTTATTTCAACAGGAAGCAATGGCAAAGCTTCGACGGTTACAGATTCGGTTTAGAGCAGAGGAAATGGAGTCTAATGCAGGTTTCGAGTTCAGTTTTCATCACCTCTCAAGCCTGGAGGACCTTCATGCCACGATTAGTTGTTATAGAGCCACTAGAAGTAGCGTGGAGGCTGCAGAAGCTGCCATCAGGAATGCAGCTAGTATCCATCCTGGACATCTAAAAGTTTCAATCATAAGAGAGTGGGAAAGCCGCATGGTGGGGCTCAGAGAGATGAATCTTGAGTATAGAAATGATGTAAGGAGGATGTTCAGAAAGAGGACCAAATGGCAGTTTCTTCAGATTTTAGAAGTCCTTTCAGGTCCGTATTATCCCCCAGAACCGAAAATACATTGTTTTAGGGCCTATTATATTTTGATTTTGATCCACCCTACGATCTTTTTGGGAGATTAGTTCCACAAATGGTAGATCTGTACTGACATTTTTTTTTCTGTATGGAATTAACTTCCAATAAACTGCAGGACCAGCAGATTGGCCAACCACGTAATCTGATATATAGAGGATTAGAATCAGAGATCCATATCAGTGTCTGTCACAAGAATTAAGAAGCTATGCAAGGTATTGTTTTCCCTCTAGAGACAGGAATGGAATTCTTTTTAATGAATGAGTAGAGTCAAGGCGCGTGAGTTGCTAGTTCGATTGATTGAGCTTGCTACCTGGCTATTTGTATCTCCCTAAATATTTTTCCTCAAAATTACTTTTGGCACCCAATAAGGTGGAAAGCAGTTGTTACTTTCTCAGTTCCAGGCTATATCCAGATTCTGGTAACTGTTTTTCTTTTTATTGAGTGAAATGGCGGGAAGGTCCCTGCTGGAAGCTTTTATTAAGAATATTATATACAAACATAATTCCATATGCTGGCAGTTGTTCCAATGAACTGCATTTATTTATATATATCAGATGCCTTTCTCATCTTGTGATAAATTGCACCAGTACATAAATAGAACTTGAGATGTAGTTCATTTACATCACAACCATGGTTATAGCCTACTCGCGCTCTCCGTACTTTTTTTATCGATCTTACAAGTCACAGCCCAAAAATTCTTTAACTCAGGTAGACATGCCTCATTTATGCATTCTCCTTTTTCTTTTTTAATCATTTGTTGCATAAGTATGAAACTAGCTAGCCTAATTTAAAACCATACGATTCTGAATTGTGCACAATATGAGAGTCTGCAACAAATGCAAACAATGGAATATAGGAATCATTTTCAAGTTATTAGATTGTCTATAATTACTTAATATGATTCTTTTATGAAATTTTAGGTTTCATCTAGAACCTGTAAAAGTCCCAAAAATGCTAAAATTAACAATGGATTACTGTTCTCAAACAAAAAGCGATCGATATGCGAAACCTTAAAAAATGGAATCTGTACTCAAAAGTGTCCACGCATAAAATATTTTTAAATTTTCAGAAATATAAGCTATCCCTACTAGGCTGGTCATACTTGAGTCCACTTAAAACATCAAAATTTGAAGCTTGGAAAGCAGAATATGCCCTGCCCCATTCTTCACCCTATTCTCCACCACTGGAACTTACCTGAGTGCCAAAATCCCTGCTTTGCCCACCTGTTCCCTGGCCACCACAACCCAGCTAGCCACTTACCACAGCACCACATTATGTGACATGGTCCAGAATGTACTTCTCGGCAAAAGTGTTATATATGACAAATATGCGGCGCCTGAGGTGAATATGTGCACGCATGATATTGTGCATAAGTCGTTATAGAATGATTTACAAAACCGTCTCTGATAACCATGTCATAGAAGGAACCGTCTATACTGAGGTTTGTCAACAAAACCATCTGTGATCGTCTACTTTTACATATACTTCATCTATCCTGCATATATTAATCTTGCACCAGTCTACTGATGGTGGCTTTCACTTCTCAACCACCTTCTCTTTTGTAGTTTTAATCCTGGGTATCTTAAAAGTTTGTAGCAACTTGATACTTGGATGGGGAACAAGAAAAATCTTGGTGAATACCCATTGTGTTGTTGTTTTAAGCATTCTATATGGATAATAGTCTCTTCTTACTGACTATGCTTAACTATCTAGACTCTAAAGTATTTCATGACTGATGGAATTGACAGACTGACTCCTAAAAGGTAAGAATTTCAAAAACTGTAAGTCTACTGAAACTGGTGTTAATCTGGCATGACTTACAACCAAATGGAAAAATATATTCCCTTCCTGATGGAACAAAAATAATCTATGTTAAAAAATAAAAAAAATTCAAGTAAACCCCTTCTAGAAAAGTAGTAAATGACATGTATAATGTTTTTCCTCTGAGATTGGAGCTTTAATAGTGGTGAAACTGCTGATTGTAGTTAAGTGGGATCAGGTATTCTTGGCACCTAAGTACAGCTGGAGTATGTTGAAATTATATTACAGGCATGAATCATTAGAATAACAGAGCTACTCCAGTAAGAGATTTGTGAATAACCATTAACTGATTGAAAATCATTAATTAATTAATTAAGAACACCATGAACACCAGCACCATGATTCTAATCCACACCTTGTAACTTGAAGATAATGGAAGTAAAACCAATATATAGTTTAGTATATACTATGCAATGTAGATAACATATCACATGTATCCTTGTGACTTCTTTTTGGCAGAAGTGAACTATGCACATTTCAAAGCAGAGACAGCCCATGTTACAGTTATTTAAGGACAGCATGTTCTAACAAGATGCTATGTTTAAATAAAGCTATGGTGTGATGCATGCGGTCAACCTACTACTATTATATGTCAGGTGTGTACTTTGAGGCAAATAGTCAATTGTGGGCTGTTAACTTATTGTCGCGAGGAAGGGGTTGTGCAACACGATCCAACTTATTGTAGAACCAACACCGTTCTATCATCCACAGCCACTGCATCATTTCATTTCTGCGCTCCTCATCTACTATTGAGCCACTCAATTAGAGTTAGTCAGAGAGGGCAACATGGCTGGAGCTATAGTGAGTGTTTCAACTGGTGCCCTGAGCACCCTGCTTCCTAAGCTCTCCCTGTTGATCCAAGGGGAGTACAAGCTTCTCAAAGGCGTGAAGGGTGGGATCTCCTTTCTGAAGGATGAGCTGACCAGCATGCATACCCTTCTGGTGAAGCTGGCAAACAACGAGGAGAACTTGGATGAGCAGGTGAAGGATTGGAGGAACAAGGTGCGTGAGCTGAGCTATGCTATTGAAGACTGCATCGACCTTTTCCTGCACAAGGTGAGCAGTTCTAATGCTAAAGCGGGCCTTGTCCGGAAGACGGCAGCTAAAATTAGAAAGTTATGGTCGCGCCACAAAATCGCAAACCTAATTGAAGAACTTAAGGCTCGTGTTATAGAAGAAAGTGATCGCCGTTTGAGGTATAATTTTGAAGAAATTGCTGATAATTTTAGCCATGTTCAAATTGATCCTCGACTGCCAGCACTCTATGTGGAAGCAGAGAAGCTTGTTGGGATTGATGGTCCTAGAGAGAAGATTATCGAGTGGCTGGAAAAAGATGAATCTCAGAAACTCAAAGTAGTATGCATTGTGGGCTTTGGAGGTCTTGGAAAGACAACTCTTGCAAACCAAGTTTATCACAAAATGAAAGGTCAATTTGATTGTTCTTCTTTCATGCCAGTTTCACGGAATCCTAATATGACAAAGATACTAGCTGATTTGCTCAAAGAATTGGGAAGTCGTGTTGATACATCAGACGATGAGCGTCAGCTCATATGCAAGCTCAGAACATTCCTACAACGTAAGAGGTATGTAGAAAAACTGCGAATGGTGTTTTTCCATATATTTTGACCCTGCTTGCGTATATTTCCCATGTTAAAATAGCTATCAGTGTAAAGCTCTTGTAGAGTCTGACCTTCAATTTTTGCTAGATTGCAATATCTTTGCAAGAAAAAAAAAAGAAAAACTTGATGGGCACTCCGCTCATTGGTGCTTGCTTAACATTTGCATGACGAAATGTAAAATGAAAGGGGCAATCTGCACAGAAAAGGTAGAACCTTTAAGCAAAGGCTAAAAATAGTGATAGTGTGGCTTCTTCATTGGTCATAAAAATAAACCACCCATAGTTTCAGTGATTATGTTAAGGATTAGATATATAAGCAATGCAATACTGGAACGAATAACATGGCATTGAACTTAAGGTCTTGTATTTACATCTATGCCAAATATTACAAAAGTAGTTTGTTAAAGTTGAGAAGTGATTTGGCACAATTTATATAAAGTGCCGAGTTCATCGTAAAAATAATACTCCTTCCGTTTCATATTATAAGTCTTTTGATTTTCTTAGTCAAACTTCTTGAAAGTTTGACCAAATGTATCGAAAAATATAGCAACAATTGTAGCACTAAATCAGTTGAAAATATTGCTATATTTTTCCATAAACTTGGTCAAACATTCAAAAAGTTTGACTTGAAAAATGAAGACGACTTGTAATATGAAATAGAGGTAGTAATAGCAAGTCTGGTGTGTGGGCATCTCAGGCAGGGAATACATGCTGTAGCTGCAACAAATGACAAACTCCACCTTAGTTAAAAATTGGTTTCCTTTCACCTAAATGGCCAATCTATTAAACTTTTACAATCTAGTTCTCAAAAGGAATTGATGGTTTTTGGAGCAGGGCAGCATGGCATTTGCCAAAAATGACTGCACAATATATAGCTTGTTCATTTTAAACTCTATGATTTATTAACCAGATCACATTTTCTCAATGCTAACCAGGTACTTGGTCATTGTTGATGATATTTGGAGCGCAAAAGCATGGGAAGTTGTCAAATGTGCTCTCCCAGAGAACAATTTATGCAGTAGAGTAATTTCAACGACAAGAAATGCAGATGTTGCAACATCATGCTGCTCCTGTTTAGCAGGATATATCCATAACATGCAGCCCTTAAATGAGCAGGACTCTCAGAAGCTATTTTTTAAGAGTATTTTTGGGGACAAGTCAGCATGCCCTCCTTACCTTGAACAAGTCTCCCATGGAATCATTAGCAAGTGCCATGGATTGCCATTAGCTATTATCAGTATAGCTAGCCTGCTAGCTGGAAAATTACATATGAAGGAGCAATGGGAGCAAGTGCACAATTCTATTGGTTTTGTGTTTAGTCAACAAGGAATTAGAGATATACTGCTGCTTAGCTACTATGATCTTCCGATAAATCTGAAAACTTGCTTGCTATATCTTAGTGTGTTTCCAGAGGATTACAACATTGATAGAGAAGAGCTAATATGGAGATGGATAGCTGAAGAGTTCATCAGTGAAGTGAAGGGTCAAACACTGGATCAAATTGCTGAGAATTACTTCAATGATCTTGTAAACAGAAGCATGATCCAACCATTTGACATCAAGTACGATGGCAGGGCAGATGCTTGTAAACTGCATGATATGGTGCTCGACCTTATAATTTCCCTGTCAACACAGGAGAATTTCACAACCATAATGGAAGGGCAACAATATAAATGTTCTAATAAGATCCGTAGGCTGTCAGTACATTCAAAATATCTGGAAGATGAAGTAATGCAGGAGATTATGACGAATTGCTCGCAAGTTCGTTCCATCAGCTTCTACGAATTGCAAGATCAGGAAATTAGTCTTCTCTCAACTCTTAATTCTTTGAGAGTGCTAACTTTTAATAATTCCCACCATCTTGGTAACAAAAGCATTAAATATCTTGGAAGATTTTTCCAGCTGACATATTTGAGCATCGCTTCTCGTGGTATCACTGATCTTCCAGAGCAAATAGGAGGTCTGCAGAATCTACTGACACTAGACATTCGTGGCAGTAGTGTTGAAAAATTGCCATCAACAATAGGTTGTTTGAAAAATCTGGTGCGTCTACTTGTAAATGAAGCTGTGAAATTGCCCAATGAGGTTGGAGATCTACAAGCCTTGCAGCAGCTGTCATTTGCTGGTAACTATAATTCCATAGTATTTGTGGAACAGCTGAAGCGGTTGGCAAACCTAAGGGCGATTTCCATACGACTGCATGATAGCGCACGACTTGGTCATCATGATATGGCAAGGTATATGGAAGCTTTGAAGTCATCTCTTGCTGTGATGGATAAACAAGGGCTCCAATCATTGGACATATCCTGCTTTGATACAGTGATAGGAGAAAAACTCATGGATTTATTATGCTACACACCATGCCTCCAAAAGCTTGTCATACATGGTTGTTGTATCGGTCTGCTACCAAAGCAGATGGCGGTGCTTGTTAACCTCAGGCATCTTGAAATATGGGTTAGAAACATTAAGCAGGACGATCTCTGCGTTCTAGGAAGCATACCCACTCTGCTCTTCTTCAGGTTATTTGTAGTATGTGGACCTGATGAAAGGCTTGCCATCAGCAGCCATCAATTCCGATGCCTCAAGCAGTTCATCTTCGTAAGTTACGGAGGTGGGCTGGAGATGTTGTTTATGCAGGGAGCAATGCCTGAGCTCCGATGGTTGTCTCATGAATTCCGCGCACATGAATCAGACTGCAAGATGGGTTTTGAGTTCAGCTTAAAGCACCTTGCAAGCCTGGAGCACCTCAAAGTCACAATTTTTTGCCATGTTGCCACCAGAAGCCGGGTGGAGGCTGCAGAAGCTTCGGTCAGGAATGCAGCCAGTGCCCACCCAGGGTGTCCCATATTTGAAATCAATAGATGTGGGGAACAAAACATGGTAGATGATAAGGTCGACAAGGAGGAGATACTCAAGGATATAGATGCTCATGAAGTGGTTCGGCGTGACATGAATAACTGAAATTGCAGTTTGCAACACCCTATGTGAGATTCTACTTCTACTGCTGCTTATAATTTGCCTGAGACAGAGGCTAAACTGCTAGCCACATGATCACTATTGATGCATGGAAACTAAGTAATCAGACCTTCCAATTCAGAACCATCATCATTTGGTTTTGTCTAATTACTACCAGTAGTACTGGCAAGTAGACCTTCTAGCTTGATTTGTAAACACATTGAGCTTTAATATTTCAAAATGCGGGTAGCCGGACTGCCAATGAGCATCTCTTGCTTCAGTTGTACTTTACTCTATGTACGCCGAAAGTCTGCAAGCTTTGAGTAATCTCTTCTGCAATTACTTCTCCGAAAGGACCAAGATAAGAAAACATTATGTTTCTAAACGTTTGATGCTGTTGACTTTTTAAAACATGTTTAACCGTTCGTCTTATTCAAAAAATATAAGTAATTGTTAATTCTTTTCCTATCATTTAATTTATTTTATATATATATATATATATATATATATATATATATATATATATATATATATACACACACACACACATATATAGGGACGCGCTAAACCGCACCCAGGGTGCGTTATAACTAAACTACTCCCCTCACAATAACCCCTCCCCCCCACCCCCCCTCCTAGCGCCCCCCCCCCCCCCCCACCCAAATCCATCCCGCACAAACTCCCCCATCCCTCCCTCTTCAAAAAATTCTTCATTAAGTAAATCAATTACTATCAGCGGATTTAGTTCGATAAGTAAACTTGTTACTATCAAAATGTTTCCCACACCATCAATCCCATATAACTAGCCCGCACCTTTTTTCTTTCCTTTCGCACTTCTTTTGTGGTTAGCCCATTAGTAACAAGATTACTGAGTCTATCAGTAAATGGATTACTCCCAGGTTGTTTTCAGCCCTTCTCAATTTGGTTCCTACTCTCAGTAAATGAATTATTCTTAAGGTCGTTCTTAGCTCTTCTTTAGTAAATAAATTCCTTAGGATGGTAGTACTCCCAATTGGTTCGTATACCTTCTCTTAGTAAATAAATTACTTAAGAGTTACCGTATTGGTACCACCTCAAGATTTTTCTTAGTAAATAAATTACTATTACACTGATGGTTTTTAATATAACATATTGATCTTGCCACAAAGTTTCTCATAGTAATCAAGTCCACAAAATTTCTAGTATAGAACTGCAAAAGAGTCCACATTACCATGCATCAGCAAGCATACATATATATTGTAATGCATTCATTGAAGCCACTATTCAAATATCCGGAGGTTACATTTGAAGAATACAAGTCCAAGTATATCCTCGACTCACAATATCAACTGCACATCCAAAACAACGAAACATCTCCAAATAACCAGAAGGGGACATTTCATAAAGGGTCTCTCGTAGCTAATGTATTGGCCCAACTGATATAATGTTTTTAAGCTAACTAGCTAGTCAAGACTAAAGAACTAAAGTATCAATAAAACCCATCATATGTGAGAAATCAAAGGTTGCAGCTCGAAACCATCAAACGTTGTGAAGTATCTGCCATGAAAATTGAAAGAATCAGCATCAGTGTCCAATTAAACAAAATGTAGTATAAAGGAGTATCAGTCTTAAGTATAATACTGAACACACTCAGGTTTTAAGAAAAACCTTGTGACAGAGAGATTACAGTAGCATCACTCAGGTATTTTGTGGGGAAGTTTATGGCAGTGCCTATGCAAGAACTTGCCTCTTCAGATTTTGATCCTACAAAAAAGATATTAGCTGCTACTCTTTCCTGCAAGTCGCTCTTCTGCCACCACAAAAGCATGATAACCAAGGTGGATAACCAAGCAGCAAACAAAGCCAAGCACATGGACATGATAAGTAATAAAGATTGCCCTCTCAGTTAAGAATTAGTTCTTCTTGACTGAAACAACATGTACCCTAACAGAAGAAGTGCGAGTGAGATTACTGTTGACTGGGCCGGGTGGGCAGCTGCAGACCTGTAGTGCGCGGTCGTAGTGGCCTTGCTGAATCCAGCGGCCTTCCTCCTTCCCTTATCGTGCTGCCGCCGCACCCTCTCTCCTCCTCGGCATAAATGAGAGAAAGAGGTTGCTCCCCGAACAACGGCGCACAGGCAGCGGAGAGATTGCTCCCAGAATTCTTCAGTATGTATCATCCACAAATCTTTAATAACCTACGACAAGGAGGAGCAAAAATTCCAGCCAGGAATCAAGTATGTTTCCTCTGAATATAGTTAAAATTGACCAGTCATGCTACATGGCTGGCTATATACTAATTCTTGAACCAAGACAACACTAAAACAGATGTACAAGTCAGAATTTGCACTCGTAAATGAACTACAATATTGTTTCAATGCTAAGATCCAACCTAATTTTTACCCAGCTAGTGCGCAATTCACACACATGCTTCCTTGGTTCTTCCAAACATACAAATTCTTGAAGAAATCAATGCATAAATGACACATTACATACAAAAGAACAATAAGAAGTTAGAAATGAGAGGCTCACATTGGTCGCGTGCGCCCAGAGGCAGAGCTGTCCATAGCAGCGGATGATGTGCTTCTTGGACTAATCCTAGTCCCTCATCGCAAAAACAGCTATAGCAGCAGTCCTGCTCATGCATGAAAAAGAAAAATCAAATGAGAGTTATTCTTTTTTTTTTTTTTGCAAAAATTGCACAAGATCTAATGATTGAAAAAACGGAAATTTACATGAGTAGGAAATTGATGTACAGCTTGATTTCTGAACAATGCCCCACACACGAATCCATGACTGAACAGAAAAAAATTCAGATGAGTCTAGTTTTGCGAACATAACCCAAGATTTCATGACTGAACAAATTAAAATATAGCTGAGAGCAAGAGGAAAAGGTTGTACTGAATGAATAACAAAAACAGCACCCTAGCTGCAGGCTTGCCCATGCATGATCCCAGATCCCTGTAAAAACATCAATCATGAAAAAACAAATATAGAAAAGAAAAAACGAACAGAAAAACAGAATATCAGATCGGTGTGTACTGCTATCACTGAAGTTCATTTGCTTGGGGTGGATGAGTCTGTGGATGCTAGCCTCAACCTCACTGGTCGACGATGGGGAGGGGGTTGCAGGGTGACGACGACCTGTGGAGGAGCGGGAGGCAGCCACCGTGCCGATGATGGGGAGTTGGTTGCAGGGCTTCGAGGCGACCACGACTAGGGTGAGGAGGCATGGCATCCCGGCGTCGATCTGGCGATGGCATAAGGCAAGGCGGCGGCGGCGACTGGTTGAGGATTGGGCGAGGATGACTTTGACTGAGGATCGGCAGTGCCCGCGACGATGACTCTCCTCCCGCCGCCGCTGGTGGATCCGTGCAGGGCCGAGCGAGGGACGGCCACCGTCGCCCAACGCTGCCGTAGGCCATCGCCGTCGCCGTCGCCCGTCGCTGCCACAAGCCGAGATCCATAAAAATCGGAGGGGAAAAAAAGGTTGGACCCGTAACCGAATGTGTATATATATTGGATAAGGTGAATAGTAAACAAATTACTGAGTGAATGTGTTGTGGGGTGGATGGTGCTGGTTGTATGCGACTTGGGGGATGTTTTTATATATATATATATATTTAAAAAAGTCAAAGACGTCAAACATTTAGAAACGGAGAAAGTATGATTTATCGCTGCAGCAATGATAGCTGCAAAACAAGAGGATATCTTGCTGACATTGCCTTCTGATACTATAGATATATAAACCCTAGTTTACTAAATGTGAGAGTATTATCTCGTCCTAGTAGAATCTCAAGCATTTTCCCAGCAATATTTTTGAATTAAATTTAGAAATATACTGTTCATTCATTTTATTTTTAGAAATATTCAGAATTCAAAACTTTTTATAAAAATATACCGTCGATCTCGCACAACCATTGCGCGAAAGTGACGTGGACGTAACATCATGGGCAGTATCGCATTGGGAAAGAGCGAGACCGCGCGGTCTCGCGAAATGGAAGAGCGAGACCGTTCGGTCTCGCTTAACTAATCAGCGATACCGGATTTCAAAATGGTTAATTAGTGATTAATTACCATGATTAATGATTAATTAATTATTAATTAAACGCTAATTATTATTAGTTAAATAATTAATTAGGTCATTAGTCACTAACCTAATGCAGTTTAGGACGGTGTCGCTCTCTGCTTGAGCGAGACCGCTCGTCCTTCCCGCGCTCTCGCGCCGTCGCCGCGCGAGACCACGCGGTCTCGCGCCCTAGCAGCGCGAGTCCGCGGGGTCTCGCGCTTTCTCCGCGCGATACCGTCCTCAACGTCACCTCTGCGATATTTTCGCTTAACGGTAGAGCGAGATCGATGGTATATTTTTACAATAAAATTTACATCCCAAATATTTTTGAAAATAAATTGAATAAATAGTATATTTTCAAATTTAATTCCAATATTTTCAGTCAATGGAGAAGTGGGTAGCTGGTGTCTGGTGGTTGTTTGGAGTAAGCACCACAGCTGGCTCGAGTCAGAGAGATTTGTCAAGTGATTCTTTTCTTATTTATCGATCACATTTTTAAAACTATTATATATATCAACACTCAACAACTTAGGTGTCAATTTCTTAGGAGAATAGTGTTCTGACTTTTTTTTTTTGGAACTGTACTTCAGCGAGATCTTACTAATACGAAATAACAAATTTTAACCCATACAAGCATTGAAGTACATCTAGTCTAGATTAATAATGCAATAACTGAAAAACAAATATAAATTTACATTTGATTTTTACCAGAGTTGCCGTTTTTGGATTATGCGGTTATTACTGTCAAATAACAAAACAGCTTAAAAAGTGCATGCCTTTAAGCGCCTGAAAAATAATAAATTGCTCTATTGGGTAAAAAAAAAGTGTACATGCTGTGTATTTGCATTGTAAATAAAGTATTATCCACATTATTTTGCTTGTAAAAGAATTCCTATCTTCCTTTCCTACACAAAATTTGACAATTTGACCCTTTCCGAAAACTAATTTTGCAAATGAATTGCGGCCAAAACTTATTTAAAAAATGACCCTTTTGTTCAACGCCAAATCGTATGGCTCTTAACTTAGACACCTCAGCGCCACGTCAACTAGCGCTAAATGCCGTGTCACCGCAGATGAGAGGCTGAGTGGTCGGCATGCCAACGTGCATTCAGCGCCGTGCTATTTGGCGCTATTATGTCTAAGTTCAGCGCCATATGATTTGACGTTGAACAAAAGGGTCATTTTTCAAATAAGTTTTGGCCACGGTTCATTTGTAAAATTAGTTTTTGGAAAGGGTCAAATTGTTAAATTTTGTGTCCTTTCCTATATAGTTGGTACCAACCCTATTCTTTTCTCCAACAAGAATTGGATTAGGATTTAGATTTTCGTGGCATGCTTTTCAAACTTTTAAACGGTGCGTTTCGTGCGAAAATTTTTTATATAAAAGCTGCTCTAAAATGTCAGACTAATCCATTTTTCAAGTTTGTAATAACACTTAATCTTCATCTTCATCAATAAGCTACTTATTCATCCAATTCAATCATTTATTTTTTTCGAGGAACCGACGGCAGGAGTTTGTCCTGCCGGAATTTATAGAAGAGAATTGGCCCAGTTAATAAGGGAAACCGGGCCCAAAAACCGAACAAGCACGGTTAATTAAACGGGAAACCGGCAAAAACCTATACAGAAAAGGAAAAGAAAGCAACTATGGAGACCTCACAAAAGTCGTTGTTGCCGAGCTTGCCAAAGGCAAGCAGCTTCGACAACATAATGCACAAGGTCTCCAGAACCACCAAACATCCTCTAGTGGAGTAGAAACCTTCTGAGCGAAGCCTTCAACAGGGGAACAACATCAAGAATGCTGTCAACGCCCGTTCCAAGAGGAACCCGGTTTTCACCTGAAGGGAGAGAGAGCCATCATGATGATACCTCCAAGAGGAAACGGCACCCACAGGCGTCGATATCATCAACCTAGAAAAGCACTAGGCAAGGTTTTCACCCGAGACTCTCTCAAAATGCTCCACCTCCAAACCCTCATCGCGTTGCCTGGACGTCTGTTGAGGGTCATCGTTGCTGAGCTTGCAAGACAAGCAGCTCCGACTCTGCCTCAACAATCAATCACATTGCAGCTCGACCAGAGACCACCTCACACACAGGAACCCAACTGCAGCAAAACCTATGGCGCGGCCGACGCCGGAAACCAACTCTGCACACCACCCCTACCGCACCAAGGAGCTTCCCGGCAACGACTGGAAGCAGCCTAGCCTAAGGAGGGAGGAGCACCTAAGAAGAGGGGAGCGGGCGCCGCACCGCCGGTGAGCACTGGAAGAGGAACAACTAAGAAGAGGAGAACCGGATCTGGAGGAATAGGAGGGAGGGAGATGGAGGCGCCGTCCCCGTCGCCGGCAAAATCGCAGCAGGTCGGGAGCCCCCGGCCAGGTCAGCGGCAGCCGGCGCCGGAGCGCGCTCCACCGAGAGCCGGACTAGAGCCGCTGCCGACCCGATGCCGTCGTCGCCGATGAGCCCACGCCGGAGAAGCCCGTCGCCTACGCCATCCGCCTACGCCCGAGCAGCGTCGGCGTCGACCGAGCCCGTCGCCGGTCACCCTGGTCAGAGGGGCGACCGGATCTGGCGACGCCGTCGCCCGCCGCCGTCGCCGGAGCCGACCGCCGCGCCGCCGTCGCCGTGGAGAGCCCCACCGCCGCGCCGTCCCCATTGCCGCGACCTCGCCGTCCCGCCACCATCGTCACCACGCACGCGCCGGGGCGAGATGGAGCCGAGGAGGATGGCCCAGCCGCCGCCATCCCAGCGCGTCGCCCGGCTTTGCCGGCGGCAGCGAAGCACAGAGGAGGGAGGAGGAGGAGCGGCGGCGGCTAGGGTTTCGTCCCCGAGCCACCGCGCGAGGGCGACGCGAGGGCCTTCAATTCAATCATTTATTAGATATTCATTCAACTCCCTTTGCTTCACCTCATAATACTGTTATATATTTTGTGCATAACACCATATTTTCCGAATACAACTCAAATTATTGTTTAATATGTGTGTTTTGTTTTGTTTTATTATGCATGATAAGATAACATATAATTATTAGGTATCATTAGCTGAATCCATTTTTAGAAAAAAAACTTGAGTGAAGTAGAGAGATGCAAATTGTCTAACTATAACGATACTAGTATTACACATGAAAATAGTATTGATATATTATAACAATACACGATGACGCTTGAAAAAATAAAGCATGAATTATATTGTGATAACATAAGGCATATATAAATCCACATTATTATATATTTTTTATATACATAGAGTTGCACCTAACCATTTAAAATTATGATTTTGTTTGACGACAAAACGACAAAATCCATGGCAAAGACGCGGGGTGACAACCATTGATAGCATTTTTACTGAGCTCATGTCGAGAACCACTGTATAGGAAGATAGTGTAGGATCGAAACACAAGAACTAAGCCAACCAGGGGGGTGAATGGTTGGTATACCCAAAAACCGAAAACTTTTAGCGGAAATAAAAGTTACCCTCGAAATCGATGGAGATCGGTCTGACCGAGATTGATCTGCCGGTCTGGCCGAGTGGATGCCGCTGGTCTGACCGGTATTGAATCTCCGGTCTGACCGCCGAAGCTGCTTGCAGCGCCTGTCGTCGCCGCCGGTCTGACCGCCTGTACACCGCCGGTCTGACCGCCGCTATGTCGCTGGTCTGACCGCTGGTAGATCGCCGGTTAGACCGCCGAAACCCGGTAAACACAAATCGAAGAACTCTTAAAGTGGATGACGACTTTATTACTTCTCTCTGTGTTTACAAAGTGCACCAACAGCACTCCTTACAAAAATTTCGACTAAACTCGAAACCTTAATTCAAAACTCAACTCAATTGCTCTCTAAAGCAATACCGGGAAGCCTCACGCTCCCCCTCTATTTATACATGAGGTAGGCAGCCTAAAGCCACGAACCAAACTCATACTAGGAGTCCTAAACACCTTAGGAAACCCACTAGTACAAGAAAGAAACTTTACATAACCAATCATACCAAATTTGGACTCCTTCCAAATTCGACTCCGCATCCCATACGCACACAATAACTCCATCGTATGCCATATGGAAACTCCATCAACCACGTGCATCAACTCTAGCCTAAGTATCCCGCATGATCTCTGACCACCACGGACGTCATCTTATCCCCAAGCCGACTCCCAGTCCATCACCGCAAATACACTCCCGAGACATCGAGTCACCTACACATGGAACAAACAAAGAAACCATATTCCGAGACCAAGCTATCTCCAACTTGACTCATTAGCAGCAAACAATAGTATTACATACGTATAGTATCCATCTAGAAGTCATAATCATGGAATAAACTCGGATATCCAAATAAACAACCCGAAACCGAAACCGACACAGTGTCGGCCGGTCAGACCGCGGGCTGCGCCGGTCTGACCGCGCATTACACGCCAGTCTGACCGGCTACCAGAGCCCGGTCTGACCGGTCCACATAAAACCACAGTAGTACCTGTATATTCACCTGTGAAATACAATCATCTCCAAAACCACTTCGTGAATAAATTTCAAATAACAAAACCAATAATCTCCAATGCCCAATTGTTCATCACAGAATAATAATCAAAAACACCTTTGATTTTACAGATAGGATTGGATCAGTTGGTAATTTATTGACAACATTGCATTTGATATGGAATACTTGTATAGACGTGATAAAAAAATTATTGTTCATTATCCTCACCCTACTAAAAAAGGATTTTTCCGTGTGGTCAAAAAAGGTTTTCGTTGCGGGTGGACGAACCGCATGCACCCAAGGGCCCGGAAAAATCACTATTTTTGCGTGCGGGTGTTTACGTTGCCCGCACGGAAAAAAATCTGAAAAAAATATTTTTTTTAAAAAATGAAAACCCTAGAATCCGGCGGTGGCGGCGGCGCAGGCGCGTGTGCGTGCGGGGCTAGCGGAACCGCTCCCGGCCGCCGCCTCCTCCTCCTCGTCGTCAGTGCGGGCGGCGTGGATCCGGCCAGCGCGCGTGCGTGCGGGGCCGGTGGCACGGCTCCCGGCCGCACCACCGACACCCGACCGTGAGAGGAGATGAGAGAGGAGATAGAGTGAGAGAGTGAGGGAGAGGTGAGAGAGTGAGAGAGAAGATGAGAGGGTAAGGATGAGTGGATAAGTATGAAATTTTGAAGTGTTGAGGAAGGAAATGAGGACGAAAGATAAACTTGTATGCGGGGCCTTTAAGAGGCCCGCATGCAAAATTAGATTTTTCCGTGCGGACCTCTTAAGTGGCCCGCCTGTGAAAATAGAATATTTTTCCGTGCAGGCATGTTAAGAGGCCCGCCTGTGAAAATTGATTTTTATGTGCGGTCTTCTTATGAAGCTGCACATGAAAATGGAGGAGAGGATGAGAAAAAAAATGGAGGAGAGGACGATTTTCTCAGACAGACCAGCTATGGTCCGTCTGCAATCTAAAGATCCTTTCTGTAGTAGTATCAGTACAAAAAAAATTATTACTATACATGAGATGTACCAGCAAAAGTATTACTGATAGAATGCTATTACTACCGGTGGTGAGAGGAGAATAGAGTATCACACTATCACTGTATCACTAGCATTAAAAATGTTATAGTAGTGTTACTGGTAGTGGTGACTGAAAACGTACGGCTGAATTCTTTTTCCAACGTTTTCAACTCACCTCCCTCGTTTTTTACATACACGTTTTTCAAACTGCTAAACGATGTGCTTTTAGCAAAAAAACAAAAATCTATACAAAAGTTGCTTTAGAAAAATCATATTAATCTATTTCTTAATAAATAGTCATAAGAATTTGTGTCGCTTCATTTTACGTGCGCGGGAGGTGAGGTTCCATAACACAATAAACACGGCGGGAAGATAGTAATAGTTTTATTAACCGGATAAAACGGAAAATAAAAAAACAGAAACAAGGGGTGCAAACAGAAATAAAAAGAAAGAGAAAATTGAATATTTTAATAAGAAAGGAAAAACCCGCCGCCCCTTTCTGAGGCGCCTGAAATAAAGTACAACGCACAGAGCTTAAAGCATGCTTATCAGCGAAAACTTTAATTTGCAATCTTAAATGTGGAGTTGGTTTTGGGGTTTTTTCATCAAAGTTTATTATTCAGCCTTTGTTTTTAACTCACCGACGACCTATATTGATCCCACCCCTGCGCCCCCTCCCCTCACTCGCCACCCACGGGGGCTGCGCGCTACCAATCTAAATGGCGCAACTAACAGCGATCAGCCCCTGCCGTGTTTTCCGTTTTCTTGGCCCCATCCGATCCCCTCCCACCAGCCGCCTCAACCTCCCCTTCTCATCCTAAAAACGTGGTAAAAATTTTACTCTGCTTCACAGGCCATATGCTCTTTCGGTTTTTTTTTTCTCAATGTGCCATTATCTGTTCCTCGCTTTTTCCGTTTTGTTCGGTAAGCAAGCCTCCGCACGATATGATATTGAGTAGTAAAAAATTTACTAGCCTTGTTTCCTGCTCAATATGCATGGATCGGCCAGTAAAAAAATTGCTTCCGTGCTTCCGAATGCATCCATCGGCCAAAAGTAAAAAGTTCACTGCCGGATTGGTCATGTCTTTTTATCTTGGCCGGATTGATCATGTTGAAAAATTACCACGTCTTCTCTTTGGTAGTTTCATCCTTAGTAATTTATTTGCGCGACAAACAACGAGAAAATCCGACCCAAAAATCACGGCACCTCTGCACCCTCACACTAGTCCTCATCCTTAGCTTCGGTTAAAAAGTTAACTCGGAGTTAAAAAAATAACTCCTATTGCTAGTTATGTTAGGATAAATGGGCTAGGCCCGATTTTTCTATTAAATCTCAAGGGTCTATAATATTAAGGATAATAATACCACCCTGGGAATTAAACGAGGAGTATCTCAAATTAAATAGGGAGTTATTGGAGGCTCCCTGTTGACCGGTTGATGTGGGGATCGGAAAGCCACGCGCGCGCGCGCCGAGTCGGCTGAGGCGTTGCGGTTGTGACTCTCTCTCTCTCTCTCTATATCCTTTTGCAACGGATCGGAATCCTCGCGTTGCCTCTGCCTGTGCTGCTACTGTCTGCTTCCCTGGTTCTGATCACTTGCGCGTACGAGAGGTTCTGATCACTTGCGCGCACGAGAGATCGAGGCTGCTACTGTCTGCTTCCCCGGTTCTGATCGCTTGCGCGTACGAGAGATCGGAACGAGCAAGGGCTCTGGAACCACACCTTCGCCTGAGATCTGCACCGGATAGGCGGGTGATCAGGTTTTTGGGGAGTGCTTCTGCACAACTGCTCCTCGTTCTCTGTTCGTTTTCAACCCTTCGTCTGCATCACCCGGCCATGTATGCCACACCTAGAGATGGCACGCCGGGAGCGGGAGCCGGAGCTGACAACACCAACGGAGGCAGTTCTGCCTCACAATCCAGCGGAGGGACTTTTACAGGGTATAACCCTCTACTGTTATTTCGATTTTTGATATTTCTGTTAGTCGCAATGCTTTTGCGTTCTATATATGATGATGATGCTTATTCTACTTTAAGCATGCTCCTGTTTATGTTTGATTTTATCACTATATCATCTCACATTGTTCATGCCATGATTATTGTCTTAATATTTTGGATTAAAATATGCCGATATATAATTATATATCCAACAAGTGACTCGTAGGATCAGATTTTTAACTTGAATACAATTTCATGGTGGTTTGAGATGAGGTCTTTAAGTAGTAAAATTTTAACTAAAAAGCATGAGTTAACATTTTACTTCAGGGCAATTCGATGAATGTTTGACAGGATTTCTTTGACGAGTAAAAATTTAACTTAAAATTTAACTTAGGATGACAAGTTAAGTTGAATGCAATTTGATTATGGTTTGGCTGGATGTATTTGACGAGTAAAAATTTTGTTGCACCGGTCGCGTGTGATGAGTGAAATGTTTAATATAAAAATGATACTTGATAATGATTATGTCGATGGAAATTAACTTATGTTTAATTCATCGGATAGAAATCAACTCCATGTCTCATGGGTATCGTTGCATCGCTTAGTAATTGGGAGGATAAAAAAATCGTAATGGTTCAGAAATTGACTGCCAAAATTTGGGGGATGTGTTGAGCCGGGATTAGTGTGGGTGGAGTGCAGTTACACTATGGGTGGGGACGTGCAGCGTGTATCACGCGCCGTTTAATACGGAGCACCTTAAGGTGCCATATAGTAGTTCTATGTATATCCCTTCTCTATCTCTACCTCTATCTCTACTACTTAAACAATAAGAGGGGCTTCCATCGTCCGTAAAAAAACCGAGCGAAAAAAAATCTGTCCGATCCAAAACAAAACGGGCAAAAAAAAGAAAAGAAAAACCAAATATGTCTTATCAAAAAAGGGGCGAAAAAAAGGGAAAAGAAAACCCAATCCGATTCCGCGGTAAAAAAAAGGGCGAAAAGAAATAAAAAAGGAATCTGTCCGATTCAGAAAAATAGACGAAAAAAAAACCAGGTGAAAAGAAAGACCGGCCAAAAAAAAAACGAATCCACGTGGACGCGGTAAAAAAAGAGAAAAAAAATTAAAAAAACAAATCTGTCCGATCCAAAAAAAGAATTATATGTGATGCGGTAAAAAAAATCGAATCCTATTATATTTACTATATATCTCTATCTTCTCTATCTCTACTACTTAAAAAATTAAAAACGTTTCCGTTGTTCGTAATAACTAAAAAAGGGCCAAAAAAAACATTAAAACAAAAAAAAGTTCGATTCAAATTACTTAATCTCATCTTTCCGTGAAAATCTTATCTTATCTTAATCTCAATCTTTCCGAGGGGACGAGCGACACCCTCCGTCCATGCCTGCGCGATGAAACGCCAACCAAAGCAGAAAAGACGAAATTGAGCAAAGGGATAAACTAGATTAAAGTTCCCAAAATTAAAAGAGGATAAACGATATTGAAACTCCCCTAACTCAAAAAGAGGGAATAAAATAGATTGAAATTTCCCGACAAAATTCTCTAAATTTAATTTTGGGTAAGAACCATAAAATCACAAGTCCCTGAGCTCACCGGAGCTTTCCGGGAAGCAGCACCGCTGCACCATTAAGAAAATTAATGTTAGTGGTTTTCAGTAAATTGAAGTTCAACATTAAGATTCAGGTCAGTTGAGCGTGCGATGTAGTATTTGTGTGTCCTGATTAAGCTTATCCTGCGCGGTAATAAACAAGACATTTAATGGGAGTTGATTGCATCTTAATCTGCTATTTCTATGATAATGATGCACCATGAAGACTCATAGTTTTGCTTCCATTGACCTATAGACTGAAAAATATTTAGTCAGCAATCCATACCAGTTTATAAATACTTGTCGATTTTGACTACAGTTTAGTTAGGAGTAATTCATACCAGTTTATAAATACTTGTTGGTTTTGATTGGAGTAGATGGGTTAGGAGCGTTCGTAGGATATCGCGTGTCAACCTGAGAGCTTTTATAGCGAGTTTAATGGACATTTAGTATATAATGGATAGATTTCTGCATAATTGTATGACGGCCTGACTAATCTGATGGGCCTGCACTGCAAACCTTGCTAGAATGCCCCTATGACCTTTTCTTCCGTTTTAGACTGCGTTCGTGAGCATGGGTTGGGAACCCTCCCTCCCTTGCACACAAAATGGAGCAGTTGTGATGGATATGAAGTCAGGTATGAGTAATCCCTGTAGTTTTGCTTCTTTTTCTGGACATGCATGCTTATTTTCATCCGTTTAGCAGCAGTCAGTAGTTAGGTATTAGAAAGAATTATGCGTTACAAGTAACTGTCAGTGGTACACAAAGAGCTGTTCATTTACTCTTCTTTCCTGGTCATATTGATATAGGTTAGTTCATGCTCTTACTCCACAACAAACAAAATACTATTTGACTGTTTTGGCAAGGGGCTACCTAGACGACATCTTCAAGGAGAGAAGTGACGGAGCACCGCCACCGCCATCCATCGAGGTCTCCAAGAGAACCGAGATTGGGCTTTCGCCGGCCACCTGCTAGAGGGGATGAGATGGCACGACAACACCCTCAGGAGGGGAAGTGAAGCTCGAACGACAACGTTGCCGGCCCGGTCAAGGCTGGGCTGGGTTTTCACCCGCTGTCCACCGCATGCCTATCCACAACTGTCGCACTAGTGCTACACCACCATCTAAACCTCCGCCGGCGCGTAGGCACCACTGCACCGGCGCCCCCTGCCGGCCAGCCACCGCGTGCCGCCACCGGCCACACCTTGCTAGCCTCTGCTCCGCCGCCTGCACATTCGTGTCGCGCCGGCCACCGGTCTTCACCGCCGACACCGAGCCTATCCGCGCCTCCTTGCGCTACGATTGCGAGCCGCCCGCGCCTTGCCACGTTGCACCAGCCTTCGCACCGGCCACGCCCCGCTGGTCTCCTCGGTGGCCAGCACCCTCCTCCTGCTCCAGCCACCGGCCGCCAGCTTCTCCCAGCTTCGGCACGTTGCCTCCGCCCGGGATCCAACGCGGGGGTGCCATATTCAAGCACGGGACTATCGGATCCGGGTGCGCCGCCACCGGATCAATGGTCTCCGCCACCGCCACCGTAGCGTCGTCCCCATCTCTGCCATAGTCGTCGTCCCCGCGGCCATCCGCCACTGTCGCTCGGCGCAGAGCACCTGCCTGCCACGACCTCCCAGCAGAGTGACGTGAGGCCCCAACACCGTCGCCGTCACGATCCCCGCCGCCGTTCCCACTGTCAGCCGCCACCCCGCCAGATCCGACCAAGCGACGCGGATCTGGCGGTCACTGCCGCCTCCGCTGCCTTGCGGCTCCCTTGGCCACCCGAGCGCGAAGTTGGCAAGAAGCCCCGCCGCCGCTGTCCTTGCGGCCACGTGGCTTTGCCGGTTCCGCTCGGGCGGCGGTGAGGCGGAGGAGGAAGGAGGGGGAGAGGGGGCGGCGAGGTCATCGCCTCCCGAGCAACCCCTAGGGGAGAGCAACGTGGGAGGAGGATTCGCTTCGCACTTCTACTAGACTCAGTAACTCTGTTGTTATAGGGAACATGTAAAACAAATAAGGTGCTCCAGTAAAGTATAAAACACCCATGGATCAGTTGTTACCCTGTGGTCATGAAAACATACATAAGTTCAAATAAGGTGCTATTATTTTTGTTTAATCATGAAAGTGAAACAAATGCCTTCTGAAACCAGATCGAGCAAGCCAAATGGGACTGCATCATAGGTAAGATTAAAGTTTTCCCCTTTTTGACATCAACTGTTATCATCAACTGCATATTCTTTTGTCCATAGAGATTTGCATATTTGTTTTCATTGATAGAGATTAGATCAGATCCAAGAGAGTGCCAAATCTGTCCTGTAGCATTTGTCTACATTATTGTATGTCTATAAGTAGTACACTTATGTACCATAGATTTCATTTTTGGTAACATATAAGTTGCATTGTATACATGATTGATTCTTTTAGTACTCTTTTGGATCAAATAGCATTTGTGCAGTGACTAAATGTACTATTTTCTTTATTTACTTGCAGTCTCCCATTGTTTGCTGAGGCCATTAGTACTCTTGCATAGATGGTGGTTCAATTGAACAATTAGGAACTGCAGCACTGGACGAAAGAGGAATAGGCTTGTATGAGATTTCTTCTGTTCTATGCAAAACGTCATAACTCGTTAATTATGTCTTCAAACTTTTTCATATTCCGGGGAGCATGTCTGTATGGCACCAAACTGTTCACCTGAGCAAATGGTCCAGTAATGAATATATGATATGACTTTATGCTTTGTCATGGTATGTTGCTAACTGTTAGGGCCTGCTAGTGCAATTTTCTCACTAAGATATTTCGTGCAGTGATGAAATGCATGTTTGTATTGTACAATGCTTTTAAATTTATTATACAAATCTATCAACATGTCAAATAATAATGCCCTTTAAGTATTGATTAATATTTTTTATTTTAAAAGTTGAGCGTGTTAAATGAGGTTTCACAGATGCATTGAAATTTATTGTGTTACAATAAAACCTGCTGCTGCACAATCCTAGATATCAATATGCGTGTCATCTAGGTGATGAGTTGTGGCCTGTGGGAGTTGTCCATATCCTACAGGAAAATGTGTTGATGGGTTATGCGGGGGGCTCGGGCTCTGGGGCACTGAGACATGGGGATAGATTTGAAAATCTCATGGTAAATTTATGAAGATATTTGAGATTGATCAAATGTATCTATGTACAAATTGTGGATAAAAAAATTGTCAAATGTTCTCTTTTAGAGAAGAAATGAAACAATTCATGTTATAATATTGGTGCATATACCTTTTGTGCAAATATTTAATTAATTTACCTTTTGTGTATATATAAGATGTGATTAATTGCTCCATGTAAATTTACTACTCTCTTTGATAAAAAATTAAAACCTATATGATTTTTAAATTATTTTGTCTTGGGGTGCGTGACCACGATTTTATGTTTCAACAAGTTTATAAAACACTATGGGACTTATTATTTTAATGCTAAATATGGGTAGATCATTTAGCATTCGAATAAATACATGCATATCTTTGATTGGATATTTGTTTGGTTATTTTGATTTGTATTATCAAATATCACCCCAGAGGTAGTAAAAACAGATTACTAGTATTTATAATAGCAGTAATAATATCTACCCGTGCAACACGTGCCGATTTTTTTCAAGTACTAGTGAGCGTGCACGTGCAAGGCACGTTGACATATATTGACCATACATCCATCGCCTAAATCAATCTTGAGGGTTAGTATGTGGTAACATAAATCATAAAAAAACTATGTTCTGGTAATGTAATCTTATTGGAATAAATCAATCCTCATTGGTTATCTCCCTGCAAAAGAAAAATCCTCATTGGTTATCTTTCCACATGTTGGCGAGCTTACCATATCAATTTGAGATTCTGTATGTACTCAAAGATTTCTTGTTTGATCAAATTTATTTTGAATTTGTAAAAATAAACCCCTACCCCCATGCCTCTCTATGCCATTTTTCTTCCGTACATTGACATTTTTCCCTTTGCATATGTCTGAAGCAGCTACAAACACTGACTAAACATGTCAACGTGTGTAAGTTATTTTCAAGATGAGCCGACTCACAACTGTACTGGCTCCCCTGCACGTTCACGTCTTTCACCACCGGTTTGCTCCGCTCCCTGTGCCACCACAGCTCCTTGTACAACATGGCCACCAACGTCGCCTCCTCCTCCACGCCATCGTCGCCGGCCGCCGTGGCGCCAAAGTTGTGGAACCAGCGTTGGCCATTGCCGCCGCCGCGGCGGCAGCGCACGCCCCACGGGTTGTGTCACATGTCCACTCGGTATCGCAGCCACCACTCCTAGTCATCGTCATCGACCGCCGCCGCCATCCAAACTTCGTGGGTGGCCACGCTCGTGCGGACGCGATGCACGTAGTGCAGCTCACCGGCGAGGTCCGCGAGACGGTCGTCGTTGTCGCAGGCCGTGCAGCCCGGAGAGGACGGGACCACGTCGAACGCCTCGTCTCGCAGGCTGAACCACAGCAGCGCGCATGGCTGAGACTCGTTAATGAACCAGTAGAAGGAATTTAACCCCCACACGTGCAGGCGGCGGGTCTCCTCCCGCCGGGACTGATGGCATGCGAAGGGTCTTGCATGCGCTGCCATCCATCACTGGCGCCTGTGTCGAGCGTGAAGATCTCGTGTCCGATGTTGTAGACCAGCGGATCGTTTTGGGACTTGCGGTAGAAGCACTTGACGATGACGTACCTGTTCCGCCACGGGTCGAAGCCAACCGCCACTGTTGATTCTGTAGACCGTGGGCATGGGCCGCTGCCGCTGCCGAGCGGCAGCACAACGAGCTCCTGGGTGGTCGGGTTGCACACGAGCATGGCCCTGCTGTAGGTGGCGAAGGCGACAAGGCCGTCGCAGTGAGTGGCGATGATATGGCGGGTGATACGGCTGCCGTTAGAGATAGACTTGTGGAGCATCGGATCAGTCTCAGCGGTGATGTCTAGCGGCGGCGCCGCCACCGTTCTCGCTCCCGGTCTAGCCGCCGCTCGCAGGGTAAGCCTTAGCCGGTGAAGCTGACAACCTCGGAGTTGGAGAGTGTGCTTCGTCGTCCCATATATCTTCCGTGCTCGCGACGGCAAACAAGGATGACATTGGCAGCTGCCTCGTGCGCGGCCGCTCGAGGTGGCGGCAGACCAAGGCAGGGTCGTCGACAGCGGCGTGCCACGAGCGGCAAACTGCCCTGAAACATGCGAGGGATGTTACTGGGAGGTTCACGAAGATGTGGGAGAAGAACACGTCGTCGGGGATGGATGTGGCGGTGCCCGCATAATCTTCTGGGATCGTGACAGCGGCGGCGGCGGCCGGTGGATGCGGTGGATTGATTTGCCGGTGAGGTGAGGCGGGCGGAGCGGCGGCGTGGGTTCGTTCCGGTGGGCGGCGCGGCATGGGGATGGCGCGGTGTGGTGCGGTTTCTTTCTTTCGTAGCGATTCTTTTTTTTCGTGCGCGGTGCGGTTTCTTTCTTAGGGATGACAGGTGGGACCCACGTGAGAGTGGGTCTAAAAGATTGCAGGATTGGTAATGAACTGGTATTTTTTATATTAGTAGATTAGCATAGAGTATAGATATAGATTTAATCAAGAATTTGTGCAACCGGACCCACGTGTCAGTGAGATAATAACACAGGATTAAGAGGATGATTACTGTACAAGATTAATTAAAGGAACATGGGTCCCACCTGACAGTGTCCCTTTTCATCTCTTCTCGATTTCTCCTCTTCTCGTTCCTCTTTCTTCTTCACGTGCACACGAGCGGAGGAGGGCGAGGCGCGGCGAGGGGTGTGGGGCGCGGTTTTTTTCGATTTGGCGACGGTTAAGCGTTAATTGGAGGGTTAAGCGCTAATTGCAACTAAACAACTCGTGTTTTTTATATTAGTCTAGATACGGACACACATCATCTCCAGGAGACGGTAATTAACAGGTAACTGCTCTGGTTCTCCTCGTCTCTTCTGCTCCATCTCCAGCGGCCAGTGATTCTTGGTGTGCCACTACACTACTAGCTAGTGGTACTCCAAGAAGTCCTCCGACGGCCAACGCCGGCTCAATCGCTGCTTTTCCCCAAAGGCGAATCTATCTGCATCTGGATTACCAAGGTATTTTTGGGCTTCTGGCACATACGCACACCTCTTTTTTATACTCTGTTGTTCTACACCGGCGACCTGTTGTTAACTTGTTAATCTGTTCTTGTACAAGGACGGCTAGTGAATAGAAGGGGGAGAGAGAGAGATGGACGGCGCAGCAGTTAGTGCTGCCACTGGGGTGATGGGTTCCCTCCTTGCCAAGCTCTCTGCCTTGCTGGGAGAGGAATACAGGCTTCTGAAAGGTGTCAACTCTGACATTAGGTTCTTGAGAGATGAGCTGACTGCCATCAACAACTTTCTTATCAAGATGTCAAACATGGAGGAGCACCTGGGTGAGCAGGAGAAGGAGTGGAGGAACAGGGTCCGAGAACTGAGCTATGATATCGAGGATGGCATCGATTTATTCATGCGCAAATTCAATCATGGGGATGTGGATGCCAACATTGTCCGCAGGACAGCAAAAAAGATAAGAATGTTATGGTCACGCCATGAAATTGCTATCCAGATCCATCAACTTAAGGATCGTGTTAACGCAGAGAGTGCCCGTCGTTTGAGGTATAGATTTGGTGAAAGCAATGCCCGCATAGTTGAAATTGATCCTAGACTACCAGCACTCTATGTGGAAGCAGAGAAACTTGTTGGCATCCATGGCCCTATGGAGAAGATCATTGATCTGTTGACAAAACAGGATGGATCCTCACAACAGCTGAAAGTGGTTTCTATTGTGGGCTTTGGGGGCCTTGGCAAGACTACTCTTGCTAACCAAGTATTTAAAAAAATCAAGCATCAGTTTGATTGCACAGCTTTAGTATCTGTTTCACGGAGTCCTGACATAAAGAAGATCTTATTTGTTTTGCTTAAAGATATGATCAACGAAAACAATTCTAATGATGAGAAGCACAAAAAGGTTGTTGGGATCAAGGCAGAAAAATCAGATGATGAGAAACAACTAATCAATAAGCTCAGAGAATACCTAACAAGTAGAAGGTGGGCACAAAAATAATTGGTTCTCTTTCATTTACTTTCCTGTTAAAGTCTTCCATCTTAAAATGTTCAAGTCGTTTCCATTTGTTGAGGTCCCTTTTTCCTCTGCTGTACAATTTGATACAAGCCAATTCAAAACCCATGTAAATAAAATCATTACTCATATTTGTAATTAATTGTTAAACTTGATAATATAAGACTTTGATGCACTTGACCAAAATTTCTTATGAACTGTTTTTTCCTTGTACATATTTCTTACTACCATTAGAAATTCAACCCTCACAATGAAAATGTTCATGTTGTTTTGGCATCATTTGGATAATATATAGTACTTTTCTTTGAGAGGATTTGACAGGTGGCTACTTATACTTTTGCACATTTAGTATTGAATTTGTTCTCCAGAAGCAGTATACTATGTTTGCACGGTATCTCTTCAGTAAATTTCATGTTATTTTTACCAATATCTGCCTTGTTAAACTTGACTAATTCACTATAACATCTACATAGGTACTTAGTCGTTGTTGATGATATTTGGAGTGCATCTGCATGGGAACATGTGAAGTTAGCTTTCCCTGACAACAATCTTTGCAGCAGAATAATTGCAACCACGCGGAATGCTAATGTCGCAAAATCATGCTGCTCTGGTTTTCAACACTATATTTACAATATTCAACCTCTAGATGAGCAAGATTCCTATAAGCTATTTCTCAAAAGGCTCTCTCACACGGAGTCCGATTTTCCTTCTCACCTGGGGGAATTATCTCATGCAATCACAAAGAAGTGTCATGGTTTGCCATTAGCTATCATTTGTGTTGCTAGTCTGCTAGCTAATAAACCAGAGACAAAAGACCAATGGGAGCATGTTCACAATTCTATCAGTTCGGCATTTAGTTCACAGATAATGAAGGATATACTGCTGCTTAGCTATTATGACCTTCCATATCATCTGAAGACTTGCTTGCTGTATCTTAGTATATTTCCAGAGGATTACTGGATTAGTAAAGTAGATCTGTTATTGAGATGGATAGCTGAAGGATTCATTCCTGAAGTGAAGGATCAGGCATTGTATCAAGTTGCAGAAAATCTATTATATACTAAAAGTCCATTAAACTTCCTACAAACGCTCCTAAACCGCCAGGTGCCCCCCTACAAACGCTCCTACGCCTACGCCGTCACGTGGCACTCTAATAAATTAGAAGAATTAAGCAAAACATCTAGCCGTTGGTTTTCATTTAATCTGGTGGACCCACTGTTTTTAACCGTTAGATATAGCATAAAAAAATATCAATTAGATTTATTATTATCTTTAAAAATCCACACATGCCCCGTACGTGTATGTGCATGTACGTTACATATTTTGTACGTGGGCCCCACTCCCCCTTTTCTTTTTTCTTTTTCACTAACACATGAGAAAAAACAAAATTCATATTCCAGCCCATATGGTTCGGAGTATGTACTTGCATGTAGGGCCCCACGTCCCCACTTTTCTTGTCTTTTTCCTTTTTTTCATTCACATGAGATAAAAACCACGTTAATAATTCCAACCCATAGTCGTACAAATATAAGTTATTTTGAGTTGTATTGTACTATACGCACGTCATCGAAATATTCATAAAATATCTAAATAAATGAATAATATACATTATATAATATATCTATTATATACTAAAAGTCCATTAAACTTTCTACAAACGCTCTCAAACCGTCACGTAGCGCTCTGATAAATTAGAGAAAATCATAAAAATTCTAAGAAAAAAGAAAAACATCTACCCCTTGATTTTTCACTTAAATTGGTGGGTCCTATATTACACACCGTTAGATGAAATTGATCTTAAAACAAACCAAATACTATAGGGTCCCACCTCTCCTCCTTCTCCCGCACATGTGTGGGTATACGTACGTACCATGGTATGTATGCTTCCTTCCCTTCTTTTTTTTCCTTTTTTCTTATTTTCCCTATTTATATAATAGATATATATATATATATATATTTAAATAATCATAATTTTACAAACAAAGAATCTACCATCATACAACTCACAGGTAACTAAATTAGCTCTACAATTTTTGAAAATAAAATTTACACCATTATATGTTACCATTAAATTAATAATGTAATATATTTTCTACATAAACATGTGTACTCATTATTTTGTACTATTATTTTCAAATAATGCACTATTTTAAAATAAAGTTTACACAATTATATTATTTGTGTACCTATCAAATAAACAATTTTAGATCTGTATTAACTGATTTATATGTGCACTTAAACCGATGGACCCATTATTTAAATCATCGGAACTATTTTTTATTACATTGGACTATTATTCTCAAATAATGCACTAAAGTCTACATCATTATATTGTGTACCCATTAAATTAAAAATTCAAAATCTATAATAACTAATGTACACTTATACTAGAACCAGTGGACCCATCATTTAAATCATCTGATATATTATTTACTAATAAATAAAGCGTCCAAAGTTCTCTTTTTGGCCCGCTGCACAATGCACGTTAGCACCTTTGCCTTTTGCACGCGTGACAAAGCGTCGTGTCTGAGGCATCTAAGGTGATCACGACTGCCGCAGCACTAAAATTTTGCAGCGAGAGCAGATTAATTTATTAATAACATGAAAAGAAAATTAGAGGTGTGATGCAGCGAGAGCAGAATTAAGCAATATGGGTTGTGTTTTTTCTAACACTTAGCTCTATTTAAGTTGAAATCGAGAGTTAATTACAGAATAATTATAATGTATTGTGTTATGTCGTATTTGGATTTTGTACTATTTGTAGCTCTATTTAAGTTGGAATCGAGAGTTAATTACAGAATAATTATAATGTATTGTGTTATGTCATATTTGGATTTTGTACTATTTGTTTGTATAGATAAAAGAAATCATTATGTTATAAATGTGAGCACAATATTAACGAATATTAATAGAACTCTTACAAAGACAAGGGTGCTATAAGGAAGTTTAAGACTCTATTTTTTTCCCTGATTCTATAGTTGGATTTTCGTTTGCACGCTTTCCAAGTTTCTAAATGGTGTCATTTTTAAACAACATTTTAACTTTCTAGAAGTCAATTCATTCATTTATACCCTCAAATAGCTATTACATAGATCAGATAATTCATCAATTTCAGCTGTGTTAAACCCTAAGTAGTATATATTTTTTTTCATGCGAGTCATGGTGATCATTAAATTAGGGATCAACGGATAATCAAAGTCGTAAGATGAATATGTACGAACTACTATCAACGACTGTAAATTGGTGTCAAAATTAATTGCTACTAATTAGACATCTAATGGCTTGCTAGCCACATAATTAATTTCTCTCGACATGTATATAAACATGCACGAAGCTAGAACAAATATTACCATATGCCCCATACATATATATTAAGCGGTTAATATTCTAATTACATGTGTTAAGTCCTTTAAAATTTCTTAAAATGCTCTCAAGCTGTCACGTAGTGCTCTAATAAATTAGAGGAAATATTAGAAATTCTAAGGAAAGAAAAGCAAAGTATCCATTACTTGATTTTCGGTTAAATCGGTACGCCCAATATTATAAACCGTTATATTAAATTGATCTTAGAGCAAACTAAATACTACAAGGTCCCACCTCTCATCCCCTTGCATAGGTACGCACCTACGTACGTGGGTACGTACGCTTTCCGTCCCTTTTTTCATTTTTTCCTTTCTTTTTTTTTTCCATGCATACACTCCCCTCCCCCCTTTCCTACTATATCATGCGTCTTCATGAGACAATTTATCACAAGAATTTTGAGTATCTTGCTCTCGCATTTTTCATTTGTGGCCATACAACACGGTATGTATATGAATGGCATGTATGATATTTAACTAGCAATAGTTTATTATTTACTCGAGAAAAAAATGATTCAAAAGTCGTAAGTACTTAATCCATCTCCTACTCAAAGTTTGTGAATGGTTTTTTAAGGTATATTAAGAAAAATAGAACCCTTAAATTATCATAAAATGACATTATCCGAGCTTTAGTTTGCCCTTAATCTATGAGACAAAATTTTTGAACAACAATAATCTTAGCTTTCAATAATATAAGTGCCCGCGCATGCGCGCGGGCCACCTTCCTAGTTACTTTAATGAGCTTATAAACAGAAGCATGATTCAGCCAGTCAACATCGACTATGATGGTAGCGCAAATGCATGTCGAATGCATGATGTAATGCTTGAGCTGATCGTATCCCTGTCTGAAGATGAGAACTTCAATACATTAGTAGATGGGAAGGTGTATAAATGTTCTTCTAGCAATATTCGCAGACTCTCCCTCCAATCCAGCTGTGTGGAAAATGATGTGATGCAGGATTTAATGAACAAGTGCTCACATATTCGCTCTCTTAGCTTCTTTCGGGAAAATAAAGAAACACCTCATGTCCCAAAGTTCCGTTATCTGAGAGTATTGGTATTTGAGGATTGTGATAGCTTAGGAAACCAACATATTAAATATCTCAGATTCTTTTGCCAATTAAAGTATTTGAGAATCAATTCTGAAGGTATCACTGAGCTTCCGGATAAAATTGGCGACCTGAAAAATTTACAAACACTGGACATACATGGAAGTAAAATTGGAAAACTTCCAGCAGCCATAGGCCGTCTACAAAATTTGTTGTATCTACATGTTAATTCTGATGTTGAATTACCTGATGAGGTTGGAGATCTACAAGCTTTGCAGGTGCTGTCAGATGCTTTCTCTTATAACTCTATTAAGTTCGTGGAAGAGCTTAGGCGGCTTACTAAGCTAAGGTCGCTTCACATTGGACTACATTCCAGTTTAAAACTTTGTTATCATGACATGAGAAGGTATGAGGAAGCTTTGAAATCCTCTCTAACTGTGTTAGGTAAACACAGTCTGCGATCACTAGTAATTTCACGTGCTGATTGCCTGGGTAATTACCTGATGGATCTATTATGTGACACTGTCCCCTGTCTCCAAGTACTTGTAATGTATGGCCCCTGGAATGGCATGCTTTCTGAGAGGATAGCATCTCTTGATAATCTGTCTTTTCTTGCCATTTGTGTCAGAAGCATTAAACAGAAAGATCTTTGGGTGCTTGGGGGCTTGCCCTCACTGCTGAAGCTTGAGCTACATTTACTCTATGGCCCTGATGAAAGGCTGATTATCAGCAGTCAACTATTCCAGTGCTTGAAGAAGTTCAAATTGAAATATGAATTTGGTGGTGGACTAAGCATGGTGTGTGAAAAGGAAGCAATGCCAAAGCTCCAAATGTTACATCTTCGGTTTAAAGCAATGGAAACGAAGTCCAATACGGGTTTCGAGTTGAGGCTCGAGCACCTTTCAAGCCTGCGGCACCTCAGTGTCACAGTTGATTGTGATGATGCCACTAGAAGGAGAGTTGAGGCTGCCTAAGCCACCATCCGGAACACAGTGAGAATCCACCCTCGATGCCCCACACTAGAAATCAAAAGGAAGTGGGAAAGCGACATGGTAAAGGATGAGGATGAGATGGAGAGACGGGAGTGCACTATAGAAGAGGAGGAGGTTCAGCATCAGGATCCATAACAGTTTGTCTTGCAAGCATGCAGAAGTTCTGCAAGGTATTGGTTTGTCCTCTATGAACATCGTCTTTCTTTGACTGAATGTCTGGTGATGTCTACTACTCTTCCCGTTTCATATTATAAGTCGTTTTAACATTTATTTAGTCAAACTTCTTTAGGTTTGATTAAATTTATAAAAAAAATTAGCAACATCTATAACATCAAATTTGTTTCAAAACCATCTGTGATGGTCTACTTTTACATATACTCCATCTATCCCGCATATATTATTAATCTTGCACCAGTCAGTCTACTGATGGTGACTTTCACTTAACCACCTTCTCTTCATAGTTTTAATCCTGGGTATCTTAAAAGTTTGTAGCAACTTGATACTTGGATGGGGAAACAAGAAAAATCTTGGTTAATTATGTTGTTGTGTTAAGCATTCTATATGAATAATAGTCTCTCCTTACTGACTTTGCAGAACTGTCTACTACTCTGTCCCCAAAAAAGGCAAACTCTAGCTATGAATCTAGACACGTAGGTGTCCAGATTCGTAGCTAGAATTGGACTTCTTTTTTTTGGGACGGATGGGGTAGACTCTAGAGTATTTCATGACTGATGGAATTGACAGACTGACTCCTAAAAGGTAAGAATTTAAAAAACTGTTAGTCTGAAACTGAGTGTTGATCTAGCATGACTTACAACAAAATGGAAAAAGAAAATTCCCTGCCTGATGGAACAAAAATAATCTATGTTAAAAAACTAAAAAAAATCAAGTGAACCCCTTCTAGAAAAATAGTTAATGACATGTATAATGTTTATTCTTGGAAAGCAAATATTGTTTTTCTTCCGAAATTGGAGCTTTAATAGTGGTGAAACTGCTGATTGTGGTTAAGTGGGATCAGGTATTCTTGGCACCTAAGTACAGCTGGAGTATGTTGAAATTATATTATATATCATGATCAAGGATGCAGACTACCCTGTAGTTTGTTTAGCAAGGATATACCCTGCTTTTATTAATTGAAATCCATAATAAGAGAGTTTTACTTGGGGGGAGAAGGTAGGAGACCCAACTATATATCAGAATTTGAACAGAAACGAGGTAACAGAACACATATAGGCATGAATCATTAGAAGAACAGAGCTACTCCAGGAAGAGATTTGTGAATAACCATTTACGATTGAAAATCACTAATTAATTATTTAAGAACAACAGCACAATGATTCTAATCCCAGTACACACCTCGTAACTTGAAGATAATGGAAGTAAAACCAACATATAGTTAACTATGCAATAACATATCACATGTATCCATGTGACTTCTTTTTGGCAGAAGTGAACTACGCACATTTCAAAGCAGAGACAGCCATGTTACAGTTTTTCGAGGACAGCATATTCTAAATTAACAAGATGCCATGTTTAAACAAAGCTCTGGTGGGTACTACAATATGTTATATGTCAGGTGTGTGCTTTAAGGCAAATAATCAATTGTGGGCTGTTAACTTACTGTCGGGAGGAAGGGGATGTGCAAGATCCACCTTATGGGAGATCCAACACCATTCTATCATCCACAGCCACTGCATCTTCATTTCTTCCCCTCTCATTTACTAGTGAACCACATCTTGACTAGGGTTAGACAAAGAGCTCAACATGGCTGGAGCTATAGTGAGTGTTTCAACTGGTGCCCTGAGCACCCTGCTTCCTAAGCTCTCTCTGTTGATCCAAGGGGAGTACAAGCTTCTCAAAGGCGTGAAGGGTGGGATCTCCTTTCTGAAGGATGAGCTGACCAGCATGCATACCCTTCTGGTGAAGCTGGCGAACAACGAGGAGAAGTTGGATGAGCAGGTGAAGGATTGGAGGAACAAGGTGCGTGAGCTGAGCTATGATATTGAAGACTGCATCGACCTTTTCATCCACAAGGTGAGCAGTTCTAATGCTAAAGCGAGCCTTGTCCGGAAGATGGCAGCTAAAATTAGAAAGTTATGGTCGCGCCACAAAATCGCAAACCTAATTGAAGAACTTAAGGCTCGTGTTATAGAAGAAAGTGATCGCCGCTCGAGGTATAATTTTGATGAAGTTGCTGATAAATTTAGCCATATTCAAATTGATCCTCGACTCCCAGCGCTCTATGTGGAAGCAGAGAAGCTTGTGGGGATCGATGGTCCTAGAGAGAAGATTATCGAGTGGCTGGAAAAGGATGAATCTCATAAGCTCAAAGTAGTATGCATTGTGGGCTTTGGAGGTCTTGGAAAGACAACTCTTGCAAACCAAGTTTATCACAAAATGAAAGGTCAATTTGATTGTTCTTCTTTTATGCCAATTTCACGGAATCCTAATATAACAAAGATACTAACTGATTTGCTCAAAGAATTGGGAAGTAGTGTTGATACATCAGATGATGAGCGGCAGCTCATATGCAAGCTCAGAACATTCCTACAGCGTAAGAGGTATGTAGAAAAAACTGCAAATGGTGTTTTTCCATATATTTTAACCCTGTTTGAATATATTTCCCATGTTAAAATAGCTAGCACTGTAAAGCTCTTGTAGAGTCTGATCTTCAATTTTTGCTAGATTGCAATATCTTTGCAAGAAAAAAAAAAGAAGAAAAACTTGATGGGCACTCCGATCATTGGTGCTTGCTTAACATTGGCATGATGAAATGTAAAATGAAAGGGGCAATCTGCACAGGAAAGTTAGAACCTTTAAGTAAAGGCTAAAAATAGTGATACTGTGGCTTCTTCATAGATCATAAAAATAAACCATCCATAGTTTCAGTGATTATGTTAAGGATTAGCTATATAAGCAATGCAATTCTGGAACAAATAAGATGGCATTGAACTTAAGGTCTTGTATTTACATCTATGCCAAATATTACAAAGTAGTTCGTTAAATTTTAGAAGTGATTTGGCACGATTCATATAAAGTGCTGAGTTCATCACAAAAATAATACTTCTTCCATTTTATTTTAAGTAGTTTTGATTTTCTTAGTCAAACTTCTTGAAAGTTTGGCCAAGTGTATAGAAAAATATAGCAACACTTATAGCACTAAATCAGTTGAAAATATTTCTAGATTTTTCTATAAATTAGAAAAAATGCCCGTGCATTGCAACGGGTGAAGTCTATTTTAATTTTATTATTATATGGTTTAGTTAAGATGAAATTCACCGTGGGAGTTCGCTTGGATATATATATTTTTAGAAAATCATAAGCTGCAATTAGGAGTCCCATCATCTCAAGTTAGCATGCGAGTTTTTTTAAACATAGTTCTTACATGGTTCTTTCAGTATTATCAAAAGTGAACGATCTTAAAAACCGACTCAAATACGGATTTGTATTTTCAAAAGTAAACGAACTTAAAAACCGAATCATACATGGATGGCGTACCAAAATACCGGCAAAAACATCTTTAATTTTTATTATAGTAGAGACTTGGTCAAACTTTCAAAAAGTTTGACTTAAAAAATCAAAACGACATGTAATGAAATGGAGGTAGTAATAGCAAGTCTGGTGTGTGGCCGTCTCAGGCAGGGAATACATGCTGTAGCTGCAACAAATGACAAACTCCGCCTTAATTAAATATTGGTCTCCTTTCACCGAAATGGCCAATCTAGTAAACTTTTACAATGTAGTTCTCAAATGGGATTGACGGTTTTTGGAGCAGGGCAGCATGGCATTTGCCAAAAATGACTGCACAATATATAGCTTGTTCATTTTAAACTCTATGATTTATTAACCAGATCACGTTTTCTCAATGCTAACCAGGTACTTGGTCATTGTTGATGATATTTGGAGCGCAAAAGCATGGGAAGTTGTCAAGTGTGCTCTCCCAGAGAACAATTTATGCAGTAGAATAATTTCAACGACAAGGAATGCAGATGTTGCAACATCATGCTGCTCCAGTTTAGCAGGATATATCCATAACATGCAGCCCTTAAATGAGCAGGATTCTCAGAAGTTATTTTTTAAGAGGATTTTTGGGGACAAGTCAGCATGCCCTCCTTACCTTGAACAAGTCTCTCATGGAATCATTAGCAAGTGCCATGGATTGCCATTAGCTATTATCAGTATAGCTAGCCTGCTTGCTGGAAAATCACATCTGAAGGAGCAATGGGAGCAAGTGTACAATTCTATTGGTTTTGCATTTAGTCAACAAGGAATTAGAGATATACTGCTGCTTAGCTACTATGATCTTCCGATTCATCTGAAAACTTGCTTGCTATATCTTAGTGTGTTTCCAGAGGATTACAAGATTAATAGAGAGGAGCTAATATGGAGATGGATAGCTGAAGGTTTCATCAGTGAAGTGAAGGGTCAAACACTAGATCAAGTTGCTGAGAATTACTTCAATGATCTTGTAAACAGAAGCATGATCCAACCAGTTGACATCAAGTACGATGGCAGGGCAGATGCTTGTAAACTGCATGATATGGTGCTCGACCTTATAATTTCCCTGTCAACACAGGACAATTTCACCACCATAGTGGAAGGGGAACAATATAAATGTCCTCCTAATAAGATTCGTAGGCTCTCAATACATTCAAAATGTCTGGAAGATGAAGTAATGCAGGAGATTATGACAAATTGCTCACAAGTTCGTTCCATCAGCTTCTACGGATTGCAAGATCAGGAAATTAGTCTTCTCCCAACTCTTAATTCTTTGAGATTACTAGCTTTTGAAGACTATTGGCACCGTCATGGTAACAAAAACATTAAATATCTTGGAAGGTTTTTCCAGCTGACATATTTGAAGATCAAATCTATCACTGAGCTTCCAGAGCAAATCGGAGACCTGCGAAATCTACTGACACTAGACATACGTAGCAGTAGGGTTGAAAAATTGCCATCAACAATAGGTTGTTTGAAAAATCTGGTGCGTCTACTTGTAGATTCTGATGTGGAATTGCCCAATGAGATTGGAGATCTACAAGCCTTGCAGCAGCTGTCACGTGCTTTTAAATATAACTCCGTAGTATTTGTTGAACAGCTGAAGCGGTTGACAAACCTAAGGGCGATTGACATAGACCTGCATGGTAGCGAACAACTTGGTGATCATGATACGGCAAGGTATATGGAAGCTTTGAAGTCATCTCTTGCTGTGATGGGTAAGCTTCAAATATTGCAAATATCCTATGGTAATGATACGGTGATAGGAGAAAAACTCATGGATTTATTATGCTACTCACCATGCGTCCGAAAGCTTGTCATAGATAATGGAATATTCAGTCGGCTATCAAAGCAGCTGGGGTTGCTTGTTAACCTCAGGCATCTTGAAATAGGGGTTCGCAACATTAAGCAGGACGATCTCTGCGTTCTTGGAAGCATACCCACTCTGCTCTTCGTCAGGTTATTTGTAAAAAATGAACCTGATGAAAGGCTTGCCATCGGCAGCCATCAATTCCGATGCCTCAAGCAGTTCATCTTCAAAAACCACGGAGGTGGGCTGGAGATGTTGTTTATGCAGGAAGCAATGCCTGAGCTCCGATGGTTGTCTCTTGAATTCAGAGCGCGACTAACAGACTGCAAGATGGGTTTTGAGTTCGGCTTCAAGCACCTTGCAAGCCTGGAGCACCTCGAAGTTTCAATCAATTGCCATTTCGCCACCAGGAGTCGGGTGGAGGCTGCAGAAGCTGCGGTCAGGAATGCAGCCAGTGCCCACCCAGGATGTCCCACAGTAGAAATCAATAGAGTCTGGGAAAGTTACATGGTAGATGATGAGCAAGGAGGAGGCGTGACATATGATCAATAACTGAAATTGCAGTTTGCAACAACACCTTATGTGAGATTCCACTTCTACTGCTGCTTATAATTTGCCTGAGACTGAGGCTAAACTGCTAGCCACATGATCACTATTGATGCATGGTAACTAAGTAATCAGAGCTTCCAACTCAGAATCATCATCATTTGGTTTTGTCTAATTACTACTGGTATGTCAATACTGGAGTAGATCTTCCAGATTTTGATTTGTAAACACATTGAGCTTTAAGATTTCAAATGTGGGTAGCCTGACTGTCAATGAGCACATCTTGCTTGAGTTGCACTTTACTCAACGAGTCGACGTACACTGAAAGTCTGCAAGACATTATTAATCACTTCTACAATTACTAAACTTGTCTAAATGGATCAAGACAAGAAAATATGCACTATGATTTATTGCTGCAACAATTGTAACAGACAAAAAAGAAAAGATATATCTTAGAGCTTGCAATGGAACACTGGAGCAGTTGGTAACACTTTATATGACAATATCGATTATCAGGGCAGAATGAATATCTTGCCTGCAAATGGAGCGTCATGGGTGTTATCACAGTATTCAGTTGTGATGATTGTTGCTCAATGTTCTTTGTTTCTTATGTATGGTACAAGTCACGTTAAACTAGACCAAGGTTTAATTTAGTGCTTTCTACTTTTAATTGGTGCGCCACCTGTTGCATGTTCCTATTGTTGTCATTCAACAAAGACAAAAATGATAAAAATGATAATTATCTCCGTAGGTTCGTTTGGGTCCTAGGGGGCTGTTGAAGTCAATCTTACTGAAAGCTGTTCAACGTGTGACAAAGAGTGTAAAATTATGATCTTTAAAAATTTTCCTCCCTCCGTTCCTGTATACATCATATTTAAAATTTAACCACTTCTATTTTAAAAACAAATTTGGAGATATTTAAAAATATAACATATTATCCAAGTATGTTCGTGTTAATATAACTGTACAATTTTGGTTTAACGAACTACAATAATTTAAAATTAATTGTTGGTAAAAGTTCAGACCTAACTGGTTAATAGTTAATGGTGACAAGTAATGAGAGCCTTCCGCTGTGTTCAGAAAAAGGTTAACATTATTTTTCAGAACTTCTAAAGGAAAAACATGATGTTACGTGGAAAATAGGTGACAATGCCATGTGTGACTATGAGGTGAAGCAAAGGGAGGTGAATAGAGGACTAATAAATGATTGAATTGGATGGATAAGTAGTTTCTTGATCCAATGGTTGCTATCTTTATACCAATGTGATATGATGGTTTAAAATTGTTGATGATATGGGTTCTTGCATGTCTTTCTTTATATGAGTAAATGCGTTTTAGTGGGTATCAACTATGTAGTAAGATAGGATTCATCAGAGAAATATTTGTTTGAAAATACGTTTTCTAAAAAGAATTTCTTCTGTGGTAATACTTTTAAAACTTATTTGTTAAAATATTGAATTTATTCTTAAATAGATAATTCACGGTAATAATCCTTTCAATAATATGAATCAAACCACCCAAAACTGAATAGTCCGGATCCTTTTGTGTCGTTCAACCAGAAGAAACCTGGTTGGTTTGCGTTTCTTTTTTTAGTTATTATATTTGGACTTTCTTGCTCTAGTCAATCTAAAAAGAAAATAATCTCTACTACTTAAAAAATCCGGATTGGTGATGGTGAAGCCAACGTAGACGTGCGATCCAACCTGGAAAGGTACATCGACACGGAAAAAAAACGGCAGACGCTCCTCCGCAACGCGAGAAAAAGAAAGAAAAAACCCCGCACGCCTCCACACCATTGCCGCCCCCCAATCCGTCACCTACCGCTGCCGCCGCCGACTCCTCCCTACCAATGCCAAAACCCTAGCCCCGCGCCGCCCCCGCCCCCGCCCCCACCCCTCACCCCCACCGTCGCTGCCCCCCTCCCCACCCCCCAATCCATCCGCCGCCCCCCAATCCGTCACCCACCACCGCCACAGCCGCCGACTCCTCCCTACCAATGCCGAAACCCTAGCCCCGCGCTGCCCTCGACTGCCGTCATTGCACATCCCCCCACCGTCGCTGCTCCCCCAATCCGTCGCCCGCGCCGCCCTCCCGCCGTTGTCGCATTCCGCCACCCCCCGCCGTCGCCGCCCCACTAATCCATCCTCCGCCCTCCCCACATCGCCGCGCCGGCGCCCACATCGTCACCGTCGACCGTTCGACATCACGGCTCTCCTCTCTCTCGCACTCACCCTGTCACCCGACGCCGCCGACTCCTCCCTCCTCTCTCATCGCGCCTTCCCCTACTCGTACCACTGCCGAAACCCTAGACCCGCACCGCCCTCGACCGCCACCCCTCCACCGTCATCGCATCCTCCCCGAGTCCGGCGACAACTATTCCCAAGGTTGGTGTACTCCCCATCCTCTTGGTCCTAGGTCTCTAAATCTGCATATTCACATGTTAGTCTCATCCGTATGGTAGTTTTTTTTTTTTCGTTTCATTGCCGTCATTGGATGAAATACTTCACATCTTGTTGACATTTATAGTCAATCTTTCACTGTAAAATTGTGGGTAAGAAATGGTGTGCCTCTGATAATTCTTTGGTGTCAATTTTTCTATGTGATTGCTTATATCTACCAAACTGACTTAACCTTTTATTTCAAAAGATTTAATCTGTAGGACAAAAGTTCAGGGTGTCCAAGCAAAGCTGACAGGACACCATGCATAATCGAGATCAAATTATTATTTGCATGTGTGACAAAATACTTGCTCTTTAATTTTCTTTCCACCCACTATAGCATACATCAGTGATATAATTGAAATCAAATTTTTATGTGCATGTGTGACAAAAAGAAGTTATTATCTGCACGCGTTTCTCAATTTTAGATAGCAGGCCTAATCTTTTATCGAGCTAGGAGAAGCCTTGAGTGCCCTGGTTAGGAACAACCTGGAGCTATGGTTGATGAATCATGAATAAAGAGTTTTCGGTTCTGTTGTAGCTGCCAGAAAGGAAAATGCCTGACCATAGCTCTGAAGATGAGTACATCTTTTGCAAGTCTTGATCTGTGCACCTCTTCAACTGATGACCAGCATGAAAAAAAATATGATTATGATTAGGCTTTTTGCAAGTCTTGGATTTGTGCACTTTTTAATTAGGGATGGATGGCAATATGCCAATATGATTGCCGTAGCCTGAGGCTTTGAGGTTGATGAAGGGTACAGTGCTTCTTCCTGACTTTTTTTTTTTTTTGGTTTCAAAATAGCTTTCTCAGTGCCTTTTTGTTTGCTTATGAATTTATAGCATCTGTGTAGAGTTAATGATTTTATATGTCATAAACCAGTTCTTTCATGACCCAAATAAAAATCTAACTCTGAAGCTACAATTTTATCATCGTTTTTTGTGAACCTAAAGAGACAATTACCTACAGATTTGTATCAGGAGAAACAATCTCAGTATCCTTAAAATTAGCTAGGTATTCAGTATGAAATTTATATGTGAACAGGATCATATGTTCAGATTAATTTCGTTTTAAGTATACATACTGATATTAATTTGATGATCTACTAAGTTCGAATGCCTTAGAAGAAAATAATTATGCCTTTTATTTATTCTTCTGACACAGTCCAAGTCTGTTTGGAGAAGGAAACATGCTAGGAAACAAAGTGTGGTATGGTCCGCCGCAAGAAAAGAGGTGCATTTCGTACTATATATACTTCTTTTCTCTATTGGATCATTTAGTGTGAAAATCCAACATTTTTTTTGGCTCTAAGTGAACAGATGTTTTTTTGAAGGGCTCGGGTCATGAAAATTGAACTGTGATTATCCAATGGTTATTGTTATTACTGTTGCAACCGGACGCCATTTGATGTTATGCTTGGACGGATGAACACATTCAGATTTATTATTACTTGGAGACAAGATGTCAAATATATGTTCTGGTCATCCATGGGAACTGTTTGGGAGGGTTGTGTTTGCACACGCTTTTGCTTGTACATAAAGATTTATGTTCTAGAAACCAGTGGAAATCATTTTTGGTCTGCAATTGGCTGTCGTAAACTGAATCATTTTTGGCAATGGGAATGCGATCATTTGCCCACATTTAATTATAGGTATTTGTTGTGTACCACGCATTAGTTTGTACTTGTGCATTAATCTTGAAGTTCACTGGTCTACGAGGGAAACTTCGTTGGAGGGCGGCAGCTGTCATGGTTCATGGATGCATACGAGGTGACCCTCCTAATCCAGTGGATTGGCCACCATTATTGGTTAATATTTTTTTTGGTTCCTGATTTCCTTGCAGCACTACGCCATCTGGCGGCTGACAAGCCGGCAAGTACGAGCATGTTGATTAGTTGTGCATCTTCATTCCATGCCACCATCATATTTCTGTGCATTCTAGGCAGCATTGACCAGTAGCACTCTGCTAGGAAAGTGGCTAATAATGTATCTCGTTGCTACTTATCCAGATCTACATATAATCTCTTTGGTAGTAATCTTTGACTAATCCATGCTTCATCCTCGGTTTGTTGAATTGCATTTTAGGAAAAGCAACAATGGGAATCTGGAGCACAAGTCAGCAATGGCGATCTACAGAAGATAAATCAAACCTGCGATCTGAATGAAGCTCATAGTTTTTCCTAACTCCTTAGTACTACTACTTAGCTGATTCTGATTAGATATATATCTGTTGATGGTTTCGAATTAATTTCTACACAATATGATATTTTGAACTTTTCCTTCAAAATATTTGAAATATGACATTCATCAAATTAAAGCTCAATTGGACTAGATCTGTGAAAATTAGTTTGACTAACATTTCTTATGAAATTTCAGACTTCGGTGCGTCTTATAGTCACAATGTAGTAAGACTTGTTCATTCTGGATTGTAAACTCTGGAAAATGGTTGGGGTGGTCACCTGCTGTTAATGCATTCTATAATTAAAAAATTAATTATCTTCAATTTACTTTTTATGAGTCTTAAATCTATATCTCTTTCCATGCTGGCTTGCCAAAACATATAATGCCTTTTGTTTGTTTCATTTGGGCTACTATAAGGAGTGCATATTGTTAGCACCAGGTGTTACTTGGAGCTGTTCATGTTACTAACATCCAAAATCTGTAATTATTTTCCGTGCTATATTAAGTTTTCTATTCCAAGAAATTCACTCATTGATGACTTAACATCATTTGACCCATAGTGATTTTAAATTTATGTATAATTTTTTTCCCGTTGCAACGCACGGACACCCAACTAGTAATTAATATTTTGAAAAGATTGTTTATATAGCATAAGGAAAAGCGTGTCTAGTTTTGTACTATAGTAGACACTTTTCAAATTATTACCTCTATTTTTTAATATATGACGCCGTTGATTTTTTACATTATGTTTGACTATTCGCCTTATTAAAAAATTTAAGTAAATATCTTTTGTTGTGGTTTGATTAATTTATCACTAAAAGAACTTTATGCCTTATTTATCTCTACTAATTTAAAATTCTGTAGTGGTGACGGTGACTCACGATCACGAAATCCAATGGCCACATCGATCCCCTCGCGATTATACCCCTCTAAACGCGCTCCCACCCCCACCTCCACTCCCGCATCCGCCCGCTGCCCGCACTACCCCGCAACGGACGGGACGGGCCACCGCCGCCTGTGCAATCTGCCGCACGCCATCACCCGCACTCCACCCCAATGGTGGCATGTCTGTCGGCTGCTCATCCGTCGCCCTCCCGCCGTCGAACCCCTCCGCTGGCCGTCGCACGACTCCGGGGCGACGGTGGGAGGAGGCGAGCTTGGCGGCAGGCAGACGTCCCCCTCAGCATCTCCGCTCCGCTGCCTTTGCAGCGATCTTTCTCACGCTCAGCAACCCCACCAATCCTGCCGCTTTTACGGTACCGACGGTGACCTCCTGTGCCCATATCCTGGTACATCTGGTCCACCGATACCCTACTTTTTCCCCCGTTTTTCTTGAATGTGTGATGCCAAATTTTGAGAACGCTATGTCAATATTGTGGATTCATCAATCCCATCCATCTTGCATCGCGACGACCACAGGTATCCGCAAACAATGAATTTCTTCTGATTCGAGTTTCAGAGTTTACAAGCTGGCTGACAGGAAACTGTCCCAGGTGAATAGTGTCCGGTGAGAATTGTTCTATTGATGTATATATTTTCTATTTTCAACTTCTGCAAACCCACATGCTTTCACCTTACGAATTCTTCTTTTGCTTTTTTCTGTGCTCAGATTGATGCTTTAAGGATTGTAACTCCAATTATTCAGATTTTGTGAACCCACGTGCTATTATCTCTAGGTGAGAATCTTAACTCTTGAGTGCTATAGAATATAGGGTTAATTGGATACATGCCATTCGTGGTGGGTGCAGTGGTGCTGGGGATCGATGTGATCCAATTGTTGCAATCTCGGACTGAAATCAGGTTACTAATTAATCTCCAGTACGCTGACCAAACAAATTTGTGTTTTTGTATTGCTTGTGTTATTGAGTCTGTACAGGTCAAATAATGCTTTGTCATGCTTTGATTGCACCAAAGCGATGTCCCTGAGTTGTTTGTGAAATGTGTTTCATTTTTTGCTGTGATCTGGTGTGGAATATGGAAAAGGGAAAGAAACTGCTAATCTGAAGTGATAGAGCAAGCAAAAGGTGTGTCTATATACTTTGCTTTCAAGATGTTTTTGTGGGTAGTTTTTATTATACATGACTTAAATTTGCTGACAGGACAGAACAGCCAATATGAAGTCATTTTCCTTAACTTTCTGTAAATAAGCCACTCCATATGCCTTTTCTTTGGTTAAAATCATCTTACATGCTTGCCATCCAATTGAAATGCTTGACGAAGCATGCTTTTAGTTACTGGTTTTCTCAGTTTACAAAAAATCCATGGAGTACTGTTATGTGCTCGTTTCAATGCAATGCAATCTAAAATCTCTATTGCAAGGAAGGGATAACACCCTTACGGGCTTTTGAGAAGACATGAAAGTTCTCTTCTTGCTGTGTTAATTTTGTCCTGCACATTTCCTGCCTATTTTTATCCACATGTATTCCTCCACCTAGCATCCCTTACATAAACCTGGAAACCTCGAGTTTTCCACTATTTTATTTATAGAAATTAAGAGTTATGCAAGCGTCTCTTGATTAATCCCCATCTTTCCAACCATTCAAATCTTAAGCACATCTCTTTTTCAGAAACGGAAAGATCCCTAAACTGACAGTGAGTGTTATAATTCATTTTTTTTTAATTTTGTCCAAAACTTCGAAGATAGTTGCTCTGAACAAAATTTAATGTCTCGTTAGTTAAACTCTGGCGGCTTATAAGTTGAGTGAAGTAAACTAGCATTGTCATAGGATTAGACTTTTGTAGTTATACCCTTGCAATCTAAAATTTAAGGTGGGAAAGCAACGAGAAAACCTCTAAATTAATTCCAAAATTCAAATTTAGCTATGGCTTAGAAGCTGAAGGCCTGCCAATGGAATAGTCTTTAGCACCTAGCACCTAGCACTCTAGCAGAACAAATAGTGTGATCTATAAACAGGTGTTATGGACTTTCTTAGCCGCTATTCTGGACTAAGCCTTAGGATGAGAGAAATCCGAATCATTTAGAAATCTTGTTTACTTTTGAAAGTTACGTCTGCAACCGAAATTATTTATATTTTCATGCATTGTTTATGTCTGCACTAATGATGTCCCATTGCAGTTCACCTACATTGCAACAGGAAAATATTTTCATTATGTCAGAGCAAAATAGTGTACTTTTTTTGACCACCAAGAAATTAGTTTTTGATATATACATGTGGCAATAGAGAAAACGATGTTGAACTGACCAAAGTCTCCATCAACTAATAGCTGAGATGCAATGTACTTGTTGGTTTACTCTTGTTTGCTCATAATATTGAGGTTTGTTAGTCATACTATTCTTTTATCGCTGCTGTTATTTCAAAAAACTGGATGACAGGCTGACAAGGTGCCTTTGGAATTATTGGTTACCGCAGAGTATCAGCTGAGAGTCTCAGACAGGAGTATGTTTCACTGGTGATGAGATGACAAGACTGAATATCAAGTTGCTGATCAAGTCTCTCCGGGGGAATTGTTTCAAAAGGAGTTAAAGAGTTTGTCTTCAATGAAAAAAAAAAAGTAAAAACCCATATTGATGGGACTAACCGATCAGGTCCTTCGTAAAGAGGAGAGCAAAAGCGACATTTGGCAAGATTCCAGAGTAGAGTACAATTAGCATCCTGTTGTTTTAGGTAACATTTCTGCTTTCTTAATTATTCAGAGCGAAAAATAATACAAGGGGAACAAAAACTCTCCATGAATTCTTGTTGTTAGGCCAATCTTTGTTTGCGAGAAGTGATATTTCTATTTTTCATGGTCGACCAAGTGTAATAAACTGAAACTACATACATGAAAGCTTGACTCCCTTTGTGAGCCTGTCAGCCTGTTTTGACTGTAAACTCTATAGCAAGAGCAGAGTTCTCTGTAGAGGGGTTTCTTCTGTCCGCTCTAATGAAGAAGGAAGTTGAATGCTTGTTTAAATGAAGTTCGAACTCTGAGCTTTCATTTCTTTAAGATTTTAACTTGTCAGATTCTCTGAAAATTGGTCTATCGCCTTGGCCTCCTATAAACATAGCGAATGCAATTTTACTGTCTATAAATTAATATAAATATGTTTCAATGCATTTGAGAACCATTGTTGTGAATTCTTATTTTCTAATAAATACTTCACCATTTTAACAATACTTTGATATGGATTGTTTTTTAAAGCATGTTTGTGCGTAGACTATGGTTGGTGGCTTTATCAGTCATGTAATAATCTAGCTCTTAGTGTATTATTGAAATGATTCCCGTTGCAACGCACGGGCAGCTAACTAGTATTTTTAATATTTACGTAAAATTTTTGAGTAAAATTTTTGAATAAGACGAATGGTCAATATATGATGTCAACAGCGTCATATATTAAAAAACAGAGGGATAAATTATGTGATGATCACCGAAGCTTTTGCGTGCACGTTTATACTACCTATATTTCTATACTTGAAAGACATTTCCTCATGTCTTTATCTACTTCTTAACTAACTAAAAGATTAGTATTTTTCCTTTCGTCACAATCCGTTTCTTCCGTCCGTTCGTCCGTCCGCGCGAATTTTCTTCGCCCATGGGTCCGTCCGTCCGCGCGATTTGAGATTAAAATCGAAACCGATACAAAATCCAATTGCGATTGTCCTACTTAGAGAACCCAAATAGAAGGGGAAAAAGGAAAAATGAAAATTTTACGCTTCACAGAGAATGAAACAAAAAAAGGGGCGAAAATTCCTAACCTCCCCACAGCCGGTTGTCACAGACACCGCGCAGGAGTCCGCCGCCGCCGCCGGCCGTCGCCGACGCGCGCGGGAAGATCTACCGCCGCCGCAGGCCAACGCCGACGCGCGCGGGAGTCCACCGCCATCGCCGACGAGCGCGGGAGTCCGCCGTCGCCGCCGGCCGTCGCCGGCGCGCGCGGGAAGATCTACCGCCGCCGCCGGCCGTTGCCGACGCGAGCGGGTAGTACTCCGCCGCCGCCGGCCGTAGCCGATGCCGCCGCGGGGAGACGACGGGGGAGGGGCGCCGGGGCAAGGCCACTCGACGGCGGCGCACTCCCCCTTGGGCGAGTGCGTGCACCGGCGAGAGGGCATGCGCCGGCGCCGCCGATGAGCGCCACAGCTCCGCCGTGAGAGAGGGAAGGGAGGAGAAAACCTAGGGTTTTTGTCGGCGGCCGGGGTGGGGGCGAGGGGGGGGGGGTTGTCCCTCCGATCTCGAAGTCCGGCCGTCCGATCGAAGCCCTAGAGATCGGACGACCGGTGTTGGTCGGGCCGAATTCGGCCCAAGAGGGAGGCGCACGGCACCCACTTTCCCGGCCCAGGCCCAAGTTGAGGCGTGGGAAAGGGGGAGGTGGTGCTCTCGCGCGCGCTTAGAGGCTGTGGGCCGGCCGAAGGAAGTCCAGTTTAGGTCCCTCGGGGGGGCCGAAGAAAAGATGTTTATTTCTAGCAAAATGCTCATGCTTCGCTACGGTGTATCAAAACTAAAAATATTTGTTTTTAACCGAAGTTATTTTCACACAGTTTTGTTACTTTTGCTCGCTAGAAAAAGTCTCAAATATAGGTTACACCGCTTTTTTTCAATTTTTTGGCTAATTAAAATATTTGTATTTTTCCTTTTGTCACATCGTCCGCGCGGTGATTTTTCTTCCGTCGGAGACAAGAGCACAAGAACACATCTTTGAAAGTTCAAGTGCCATTGATTTGGTTTTGATGATTAATAACAAATCCAATTATGTGAGACTAATGTTTTTATAAGCATTTCTTTGCCTAGTCTCATGTGGATATGAAAGTGGAGTGTTGGTGGACCTAAATCACAAGGATGAAATGCATGGAGATCAAACTATATGTATCACTCTTTCTCTTCATGTACATATTGATATGTTCGTATATAATATTTCTAAGTGATTGGCATATGCATGTGAGACTAATGTTTTGTTTGAGTATTATCTCTTATTTAGTCTATTTACATTGAGAACGTGGAGATGATGAAGGTATGTTTTTATTTTAATATCTATATTTGAGAAATGCCTTCTATTCTTGTATAGGATAAGCTCTCAATGTTTAATATCTTGTTATGCATACTCTTGCTTTACACAATTATTTTGTATGCATACATTTAGGGGGAGCAAATCCTATACTTTAGTTATGCATGTAATCGATCCAAGCTATTCACCTTCATTTAATTGGGATCTTTACATTTGAACATATATTTGAGTACATGACACTTGTGGTGTTGATTAATACTCATCATTTATTCATATCCTTTTATACATGCGATCGGTTGGTCAACATGTAAAGGTTGACAACCGGATCATTGGGACTAATAATTTTATTGAGTTGAATGAAAGAAATAGGTCCCAAAGATTACAAAGGTGTTGATGCTCAAGTGATATCATTACACCTAACAATACCAAGAATGACAAAGTGAAGATATTGAAGATGTGTGATACGAAGTGGCTATTATGGCAAGACGGTGAAGGGCAAGCGATGCTCGGTCGCGATGGACCATGCGGCGGTAAAGGGCAAGCAAGGGGCTTGGCGCCGAAGAACCAAATCCGGTGGTGGAGGGCGAGTGACGGCTTTGTCATGATGGACCGTGCGAGACCATTTGAAGCTACAAGTAACCGCATCAATCATTTGAAGAATATATGGTGAAACGGTATCGGCATTGGCGTCCCTCAAGACAATGAAAGAAAGATGAAAAAAATGCATTCCTAATGGTATAATTATCTTCTTATTTATATTTGAGTTTAGGAATGCTGTACTATTAAGAGGGATGCAACGTCGAGGTGTTTGTGTATGTCTCGGTGCTCAAAGTGACCTATCATAGTGCTACCTTGAGAGAAACCCAAGCTTTAACCTATCCTTTGAGTGGTTTTAGACCTTGTTTTTTATTGAGTTGGGTAGTACTCTGAGTGAGCTTTCCATAGAGTCCAAGTTCATCAAAAACGGACTCCCGAGCGAAAAGTTATAGTCGTTTTACTCTGTGCTTTTCGGAAAGTCCGAAAAATTACCAGAAACTCCGAAAATCCGAAAAAACTTTGGACATTCCGAAAATGGCTGCAAATCTGAGATTTGCTTCTGTAAGTTTTCGAACTTGTCCGAAAATGCTTTTCGGAAACTCCGAAAATTACAGTCTTGGCCTCCAATGGCTAGTTTTTGAGGGGCTTGGTTATATAAACTCCTCCACCCCTCCTTTGAGTGGCTGCTGCTCTTGGGTAGTACTAGACACATCCAAAGCCAAATAGCTATCCCCATTTCCCTACCTTTGTGGTGCCTCCTTGTGAGGGGGATTTGAGAAGGGGAGAGATTTGGATTGAGAGAGTGAGGAGTTGAGAGCTAGTGAGCTTCACTCCATCCTTTGTGGTGCCTCTTTGTGAGAGGGATTTGAGAAGGGGAAAGAGTTGGATTGAGTGATTGAGAAGTTGAGAGCTAGTGAGCTTCACTCCATACTTTGAGCACTCGAGTTCATAGCAAGCAAATCTTCGATTGTGTTTGTTACTTTTGGGGACTAAGGTCTCCTAGACGGCTAGGCATCGCCGGTGAGCACCCAAGGTTGTGGTGTGCCACGGAAAGTTTGTAAAGGCTTCGATTTCGCCTCCGCAAGGGAAGAAATCAAGAGTAAAACCGAGGAGTGCATTTTCGGTTGAGACCGGAACTTTCAATCTCATATCGGAAGTTCCTATTTGAACTGAAAGTTCTCACCATTCTAATATGCTATGAAGTTCTGATAATTTTTAGGAACGCCTATTCACCCCTCCCTCTAGACGACATTAAGGTCCTTTCAATTGGTATCAGAGCAAGGTCTCTCATTCCGGGCTTCACCGCCTTGAGAGAAGATGTCGACAAGAGGTGAAATGTTCCTAGAACTACTTTTACTAGATGGTTCAAATTACATATCTTGGAGTACTCGTGTGCTTAATATGTTTAGGGCCATGGGTCCTAATATAGAGCGAGTTGTAGATGTGAGTATTTCTCCTCCTAATGATATGGAGCTATCATTTGAAGAGGAAGAGAAATGCACACATCTCAATGCTCAAGCTACTAATGTTTTGTTTAGTGCTTTGAGTGAAGATGTGTTCAAAACCATCATGCCACTTGAAGATGCTTATCTAATTTGGACAACATTAAAGGAAAGATATGACAAGTCCAAATGTGATGGAGAGGATGCTCTTAGGGAAACATCATTTGGTGATTGCTCTACTTTATCGTCTCATCATGACAAGTCCCAAGTGATTATCTCCTCCGACCAAGAAGGTATCACCTCATTATTCATCTCACCAACATGCAACTATGAGCAAGGTAATAAATTGGTGAGTAAGGTTGATGATCTTCCAACTCTCCCTTTGGACTCCAACAACACCGATAATGAAATTGCTATATTTGATTGTGTTGTTGACTCATGCATATCACCTAGCATTAAATGTGTGCGTGTGGATGATATGGATGGATGCACTACTTCCTATAGTACTTGTGAAACTAACCTTTTGAAGGAGGAAGTGAATGAACATCAATGGTTAAATGAAGAATCTACATCATCCATTTGTTCATCTTCCATTGCTGAAGATCATGTCTTTATGGGTGATGATGATGATGACGACTCCGTGGTTGATCACTTTGTCGAAACAAATTTTCGGCAATATGAAAAGGGGGTAGCGCACGAGACCTAAAAGTGGATGGATGCGGAGACAAAGGATTTAGACAGGTTCAGGCCCTCTCGATGAGAGGTAATACCCTACTCCTGTTTGGGGATTTGAATCCGACGGGTGTATATTGATCTGACGATCAGTTTGTGTCATGCCCCCTAGAGGGCCTCCTGCCCACCTTATATAGGATGGGGGGCAGGATTACAAGATAGAAATCTTAACCAATACGGTATCGGTTTCCTAAATTTATTTTACAATATTATCAAATCAGGACTTTAGACCGCTCCATAATATAAAAGGAAACGTAATACCAAAGTCATGATCGGTTACATATTCCATAGATATAAGCTATCCCCTATGACTAGTCAGATAACCATGCCGTATGGGTATGGGGTACCCATAATCTCCACAGTAGCCCCTGAGACCTTTACAGTCGGAAAGATAATCTTCTCTCGAACTAGATTACTCCAAAGCCGAGTGCCTCAATCATCTTCGCCATGATCTCCCGAGTACTTTTACCAATTATGAAGACTGTGGAGGGCTGAAAAATAAAGTCAGGTACATCGAATAGATGTACCTAATAGATGCACCAACTGAGTGGTTTTGATAATTGTAGTCAACCAAGTGACTTAATATTAATATATAGCATATGCGGTGTGAATCCCTAAATAACATGATCCGAGTGATATACCGACTGCTTTGTAAAATATGATGCGTGCAACCTAAAGCTGACTACATCATTGAATACACATAGCAAAACAGCTATAAAGAAGCTTGTATGTTATGAATAAAGAAATTTCTAAAGTATTGGGCATACGCCATGCGCACACTGCTTTAACAGATGTGCTTAAGTCCTTAGAAGACACATGGTTCCACCACACCTGGAAATATATGGCATATGTGGTATAAAATCCGAGTAAATAAACTCATAAAGGATTTACCAACCGCCTGAAAAATGACCAAAATATATAATCAGCCTAAGCCATAATATTGGTTAATAAAAGTGCACACTTACGTGGCAAAAAGCAATGATATTGTATCCAATCAATTGCTTTATGAACCCAAACAGCGCCTTGACTTATATAAAAAAGTCAGCAGGGAGCTATATAAAGCATTACTGTTTGGCACCTTTTAAAATGCATTGTACCAACTCCTAAAAAGTTAAGTAACTGCGGTATAAAAGGATTTTAAGGTATTGGGCACATAATCACGCGCACTTTTGCCTAAGTAAAAAGATGCCTAAGTCCCTAAAAGAACGTGACAGGCCACACCTGAAAATATGGGCTGCAGACATATTAGGCCTAGGCCAAAAAATATGCCTTCGACACCCTTTAAAGGATGACGCATGTAACATGCTCCCGAGTAATAAATCTTTCGGGTGATATAGACCAAGTGTAGCTCATATGAATAGCTTCTGATCTGAGTGATTATCCTTTATGGGATACTCCAAAATAGATATAACAATTGAATTCCGACTGGCGCAAGTATTCGGTTGATAACCCTTACGGGGAATAATAAATAGTCCAGTCTTTGAGCATAGAAAATAGACCCATGATCATCAAATTCATGTTGCATGTATCCGGAACAAGTCCAAATTGAATGTATGATACTTGTGTTTGAGGTAGTAAGCCCCTGAGTATATAGCTTGTCCTTCTGTCGTAGTCACAATTGTCCATTGATGGTAGCTGACGCGGTTGGCATAGAGACAAGACGACCAATATAGAGATAATATTGCCCACCAGAGGTGGCAAAAATATTGGTAGTAGTGTAGATAGTGATACCAATCAAAAGTGATGAAGTTGCATAGCCGTGGAGGCGAAGAAACCAGTCGGCAGCAGTCAGGTCAACCATCAATGAAGATGAAGGTGCCCAGCGATAAAGTTGTGTAGCCATGGCAGCGAAATAATCAGTCGGTGACAGACGAGGCAGATCAAAGGCGATGACGAAATCCACCAATCATGAAGATGAAGAAAATAGTCGGCGACGACAAACGCCACCGACAGTAATGATGATAAGCAGTAATCATAGATGATCAAATATAATGACGAAGTTTCCCATCAATAGCAGTAGAGTGGGCTATGTTGAAGAGGCTTGACAGGATGTTGATGAAGATAACGATGTCGGTGATCCAGTCGATAGCAACCGTGAAAGTGAAATAATAAGTCGGCGAAGACATAGTCATCCATTAGCAACAGAGTTGATGTCAGGGCCGATGAAGCAGAGGTGCTGGTGATGATGTCAGTGACAATAATCCATCAAATTGATGTTATAGCTGTTGCAGATGCTTCACTTGGAGGAAAGTAGATGATGTTGTCCAACTCGTCGAAACTGAGCTGATTGGTTGATAACTCTGCTCTAAAGCAAAGACGAAGATAATGACTCCTGGAATTGACTCGTTGGCTGATTAATTGATTGCTTCAGCTTGTCGAATTTTGAGAGTCTTGTATTTGTGTAGCCCCCGACTCTTTGGTTAGTTGGGAAACAACTGAACATAGAGTCGAGAACTGTAACTTCTTGTCGTCGAGTAGTCATTGCTTGAGTGAAGATAAATATTGAAGATTGGAACACCACTTGTTGTAATAAAATAACACGGCATCATATTTGGTGACGTATGCCAAGGTGTCGAAACTCTTGTAGTCGTCATGGTTGGTGAAGTAGCAAAGCTTGCGAAGTAGAGGCAATAGAGTTTGCTGATGCCGAAGATAATAAAAATGAAGTTGCTCCACCATGGTGACAAAGTTGCATAGCCGTGATGAAGTGAACACGAGTCGGCGGCAACAGAAGCAAACCGGTAGTGAAGACGTGCAATTGTGAAGATAAAAGCACCAGTCGGCGGCGGCATAACCAGTCGGCGACGGAAGACGATGATGTCCATCAGTAGTGGTAGCAGTATAAACTAGCTGTAGAGGCGGCGGCACTAGTCAGTAGCAGACGAGACGACCGGCGGTGAAGACGATAAGGCCAATCAACACTGGCAGAATCATGCAGCCATGGAAGTGAAGAAACCAGTTGGCAGTAGACGTAGACAGCTTGCGTTGAAGGTGATGATGCCTAATTGCGGTGGTGGCGACGTGGCCAGCCGTGAAGACGATAGCACCAGTTGTCGTCATACGAAGTGGCCGGTCGGAGAAGATGTAGACATCCAACAACGACGGCATAATAGGCCAGCCGTGCAAGCGGAGACACCAGTCGGCGACAGACGAGGCGGCCGGTCGGTGAAGACGTAGACGCCCAACAACGGCGGCATAATAGGCCAGCCGTGCAGGCGGAGACACCAGTCGGCGGCAGACGAGGCGACCGGTCGGTGAAGACGTAGACGCCCAACAACGGCGGCATAATAGGCTAGCCGTGCAGGCGGAGACACCAGTCGGCGGCAGACAAGGCGGCCGGTCGGTGAAGACGTAGACGCCCAACAACGGCGGCATAATAGGCCAGCCGTGCAGGCGGAGACACCAGTTGGCGGCAGACGAGGCGGCTGGTCGGTGAAGACGTAGACGCCCAACAACGGCGGCATAATAGGCCAGCTGTACAGGCGGAGACACCAGTCGGCGGCAGCGAAGGCAAGCCGGTCGGCGAAGACGTAAACGCCCAACAACGGCGGCATAATAGGCCAGCCGTGCAGGCGGTGACACCAGTCGGCGGCGGCGAAAGCAAGCCGGTGGTGATGTTCTGACTGATCTATTCCTGGAGCATAAGAGATAAGCTTAAAGCCATGAATCCCTTTTATGCATATCTGGATCTGGATCCTACAGAACAAACATATAGGATGAGTAGTATCTGATGTAAGTACAGTACTTGAGAAAGATTCAAGTATTTTAAAATATTTATAAATATATATTTCTTCTCTTGTCAATTTTGATCCCCGAGCAGATGACTCATTACGTTTAAACACTTTATCCAACTAGTCATAGCCACCAAGCACCGGGAGTTGGCCTAAGCACTTCCCAAACATGCATATGAGTGACACGAGTTCGTCATTAATGGAACAAAGTTTCACGGGTCGGAGTTTACTACTCGGGTACTTTTGCAATTATTAAGAGCAGAAAATAAATTATCTTATCTCTATGCTTTTGATTTATTCCGAATAATACTTAGCACCTTGCGTTAGTCGGTCCATCCAACAAGCCCCTGGGTGCTAGGGATCGGCCCAAAGGCAACTATCCATTGGCAAACCAAACGGAAAGCATAGGAAGATGGAACTCCATAACTCGATAGGCACTTTTGTACTCAGAATATGTCGCAAGCAATCAAGATAAATATTATGAAAATTGTTTTAAAAAATATGATATAACATCTGTAGCCCCCGACTCACTAGTCAACGGCGAACCAGTTGATGTAGTGAGGCAAAGGAAAAGGCAAAATATCATATAAAGAATAAAATAAATGATGACTTAGCTTTGTCGTATTCCCTCGGTGACAGCAAAAGTAGCCGATGTGGGAACGAAGCAGTCCATCAATGGTGACAAAAACACCAGTCGGCGCCAATGAAACCAAACCAGTGGTGTAGATGATGAAGCCCATTAACGGCGGCGAAGTCCGCCAACCGTATAGGCGAAAACACCAGTCAGTGACGGCAGAGGCAGGCCGGCGATGAAGTCATGGACGCCCAACAGCGGCAGCATAATAGACCAGCCGTGCAGGCGAAAACACCAGTCGGCGGCAACGAAGGCAAGCTGGCCGGTGAAGACGTGGATGCCCAACAACGGTGGCATAATAGTCCAGCCATGTAGGCGGAGACACCAGTCGGCAGCGGCGAAGGCAGGCCAGTGGTGAAGTCGTAGATGCCCAACAGCGGCGGGATAATAGGCCAGCCGTGCAGGCGGAGACACCAGTCGGCGGCGGCGAAGGCAGGCCAGCGGTGGAGTCGTAGATACCCAACAGCGGCGGCATAATAGGCCAGCCGTGCAGGCGGAGACACCAGTCGACGGACGCCCAACAACGGCAGCATATAATAGGCCAGCCATGCAGGTGGAAACACCAGTCGGCAGCGGACGAGGCGGCCGGTCGGTGAAGATGTGGACGCCCATGAACGGCGGCGACGGAGGCAGGCCGGCGGTGATGATGGCGGAGGCAAGCCAGCAACGATGAAGTCAGGGAACGGAGAAATAGCTTCGCACTCCCGCCGGTCTATCCATGTGGTAGCATGCGACGTCTGCCCAGCTCGTTGGTTTGACTCTGCCGACTCGTCCTCCTGGCGACGTGCCTCTGTGCATTTAGATCAGGCACTCGTGTACAGCTCGGACAGAGGTGGATTGATTGATGCCATCCGGTGATTAAATCAAGTAGTAGTTGCATGAATCTTATTTACTCCATATTAGACAACGTTGCCTATGCATGGCGGCAAAGTCCAAGCTCCCGAAACAAGCAAATCTGCCTGAGAATTTAAAAAATTGTATTCCTTGCATATGAGAAAGACCTCATTTATGCATTCTTGAGCAAGATAGGTTGTGGTGTGAGTGTTTAGTGCTCATTCATATTCATGCATATCACATCCCTCATATGTGCTCAAGTTGGCTAAGTGCTAGTTGGAAATTTCAAAATATCCTTTTTAGCCAAAAGTGAAAATTTTGAAAAGTATAGCTTTTCTATGAGAATCTAATTGGAAATGATTTTAAAGTATGTTTGAAATGTCTCTCAATACTTTTGTATTTCAAAGAAGAACTAAGTTTCAAAGAAAATGAATTTCAACCCAAAATGTAGTTCTAAGTATCTTGTTTTGGCTTTTAACTTCAAAATTTTGTACAATTAATTCTAAAAGGAATTTGAAAGTGATTTTAAAAGTAAAATGATAGTGTTGGTCATTTCAAACATTTTTGGTATTCAAAGTTTCTCTAAAAGGCCAACCAATCAAAAGAAATTTAGATTCCAATCTTGACCAAAATACTATCTAGACCATAAATGTCCACCTATTAGCACTTAGATGACTTCTCATTGTAGGGGTTGCATAAATGCATCATACTAGCTCAAATGAGTACATAACTTTCATACATATTCATTTCACTCCAAAACCATCTCATTTATTTGTGTTTGCATTTTGGAAGAAAAATGTTTAAAATAGAAGCTTGTGTAGTTTTTTGCTCAAACTTGGTCTTTTCTTCCAAACCTTGACCTCATGGAGTTAATGTGTTAAATACATCAATTGGGAGTGGTCTTAATCATATTTTTATATCCCATGCTTTCAAAATATGAAAGATTTCAAAAAGTTGGATTTATAGCAATTTCAAATAGCCTCTTTGGTCAAAATTCAAAAAACTCATTTAAGAGACCAAATTTTGTGAAAATCCTCTCAAAAGTGCTTCAATATGCATTTCAAATGTTTTGCAAGGCTTTTGAAGTAAAAATTTCCATTTGTGAAACAAAATAGCAAAAATGGTCTCAATATTATCTTTTATGATCTTGCTTTTACTCAAAATGATCTATCTCCCTAAATCAAAATCTATTGCATTTTTGAAAAAGATTCTAATATAAAAGTTTGAGGGTTCGTCATTCCAAACTTTTCTCTAGTTCAAAGTTCGGAATAGGGTTGAAATAGGCCTGGCCCTTGTGGCTCCTCAACGGAGACATAGGATCCGTGGATCTGAACTTCGGGAAACAAATCACGCGTCTCCTCTCTTGGTTTGCCCATTTGTGCATTCTCTCATATTGTGCTTGAGCTTGTTTTTACCCGATCTACTTGCTTGCTTAATTGATTTAGTTGGTGACCTTATATCTTGTTTAGATACCTTATTTGTCACCTTTTGATTCATATATATATTGTTTATTTGAGCTACAAGTTCATAGCTAGTGTTTTATTCCATTATCCGCCTAACTTTTCGGTTGAGACCGGAACTTCCAATCCCATATCGGAAGTTCCTATTTGAACCAAAAGTTCTCATCATTCTAATATGCTGTGGAGTTGTGATAATTTTTAGGAATGCCTATTCACCCCCCCTCTAGGCGACATTAAGGTCCTTTCAATCTTAACTAATTGAAAGACCACAAATAAAACTGAAGTATGAATCAGAGACAAGAGCACAAGAACACAAGAAGAAAAATTGATAACGGAAAGAGAGGGTGCCATCGTCACTGCCGTCGCAGGGACACCGGTCCGCCGCCGGCTCCCCTCCCACTGGATTCGATGGAGGGGAGGCCGTGCCGCCATCGCCTCCCTCCACTCCCGCTGGATCCGAGATGCATCTGGGACGCCAGATCTGGTCCGCTAGGTCGCTGCCGCCTCCCCTCCCACTGGATCCGGCGGAGGGGAGGGCGCCGCCGCCGCTGGGCCGCCAGGCCGCCAGGCCGCCACCGCCTCTCCTTCTCTCCCACTAGATCCGGTGGAGGGCAGGGCATCGCCCCTACACGCCACCACCCGCCACCGGTCGTTGCTGATGGGCAGGGGGAGTCCACCGCCGCCGCCGCGCGGAAGACGAGGTCACGAAGGGGAGACGACGGGGAGGGGTGCCGGGGCAAGGCCACTCAACGGCGGCGCACTCACCCACGGGCGAGTGTGCACACCAGCGAGAGGGCATGCGCCGGCGTCGTCGGTTTTCGCTTTTCCGGCGAGGGGGCGAGGGGGTGAAGAGGCTAGGGTTTTCACCGGCGGCTGGGAGGGATGGGGTTTGTCCCTCTGACGTCACCGCCCGATCGTCCGATCGAAACCCTAAGATCTGACGGCCGGCATTGGCTGGACTGAATCCGGCCCAAGTGGAGGCGCACGTGGGGCTGCTTCCCCGGCCCAGGCCTAGGTTGCAACCTGGGGAGGTGGGAAGCGCCCGCACATGTACATAAAACGCCGTGGGCCGACCGGCCAGGCCGAGAAAAAGTCTGTTCTAGGTCCCTCAGCAACACTTTTTTGTCACTGTACACACTCCGTAATCATCCGGTGCAACGCATGGGCACTTTTCCTAGTAAAAAACAAAATTTGCTTCCAACAAAAAAAAACTCGTTTGTCCGTTGGTCCTCGTGGTCCGACTCCTTCTCGTGCTCGAGTCGTCCATGGCTCCACACGGGCACCTAATGCCGCCACCACATTGATTTGCCTTCCCATGTGTTTTCTTCTCTAATTAATTGCAAAAAGCGATTCTCCACTCCCCCTCATCCTTTTCCCCATGATTTTCTTTTTCAATTCAGCTTTAATTCGCCAGATTTAAGCTCCTTTTAACAGTTGCCAATGATGGTTGGCCAAAGATCTTGCCTCGGCCATTTTTATCCCGAGTTTTGCGGGTTCACTTCGATTTTGGGAAAACGGAAAGAAAAGATCGAGTGGATCAAAATCCCTCAATCTATTTTGGAAGATCCTAGATTTGATGGGGATGATCGGCTCCTGCATCGTACGGTCACAAACTGTCTTCCGGAAGTTAAGAGAGATCGGCCGAACAAAAAACACTTTTACCCATTGCAATTTATTACTCATCACCTAATAGCTATTGTATCACTGTAAAAAACACATTTACCCATTGCAACACACAAGCATATTTATAGTATAAAATTAAAGCAAAAATATAAACAGTTTAATCTCATTGAGTTTTTCTGGTTCAGGAAAAACAGAAAACACCACAACATTCAGTTGGTTTAAAAGTTGAACTTTTGGGCTCTTTCACTTTGTTGCCAAAATCAACCTTAGTAAAATTTGGTAATGCCAAATTTTGGCACATTTTGGCGTTGTCAAATTTTGATAGCTTTGGATGTGTATTAGTTTGATGCCTTTTCAAACTTCGGTAGTATTTGTGAGCGGAAGCTTCTGAAATGCTAAATTTTGATATGGTAATAATTTTTAGTTTGTTACCTAAAAATTTGGTTACAATGAAATTTAAAAGATTTGAAGTGCACCATAAGGTGAACAAGCCTTTTTTTGTTTAATTGGAACCATTGCGAATTTGTCATGTTGGAAAATACCATTAGTATACGCAATTTTGGCTGGGTACCACTGAAATTTTCTAAACTTTTAGAGTAAATTTCACAAAACTACACATACTATGACCAAATTATCACAAAACTACAGATTTAACTCGTTGTATAATAAAACTATAGATTTAACATCAAACTTATAAGAAAACTACACATTTAAGATGGAGTGTCACAAAACTATATAATTAGTAATAAAATTAACACAAAACTGGAACCAATTTAGTGACAAAACTACAATGTTTGTAGCTCCAACATAACAATAGTGATAGGGATTCAAACTCTGAAATACGTAGTTTTATGTTAAATTCAATATTAAATATGTAGCTTTGTGATATTTGGCCTTAAATCTGTAGTTTTGTGATAAATTTGGTGTTAAATCTATAGTTTTGTGATAGTTTGGTCAATCATTGCTGAACCCCCAAAAGAGGTGGGATGCCGCTCTTACCTTAAGGGTAGGAAGGAACCAAGGAGTTCATGGCACTAGGTAACTGCGTCAATCATACTACTCTTGCCCTTGCCTATTGAATAACAAAACGAAAGATAGTTCGGGCCATGCCTTGTCTCCATTGGGTAGCGCTGGGCCACGGGTCGACATGAGCTTCTCTTTGTAGTTCAAGTTGACTAGAGCTGGCCAATGGCTAGAACAAGTCATTCAGGATTTATCCTTGCTAACCGAGGCATATTCCTTTCGATCGATAGATCATCAATCTTCTGCGTCTCTATTTCTTGTTTCCCTGGATGGAGGGGATGAAGAGTAGAGGTGAGGTCCCTGGACAGCAATTGGATACGCTTAGCACCCTTTAACGCTCTTTGGCTCGTACCTGTAGTTTTGTGAAATTTACTCAAAATTTTATCCATATCATCGCCGTTCAGTTTTCAATCATTGCAGTTAGATCCATATCTTCTCTTCCATTTGTGGCCCACGCCTCGTGAATGCTGTCGCCATCTCCAACTCGAGCATCGGCGCCAACCAACAGCATCAATGAGGTATAGCTCCTTGAGCGCACGATAGATGGGAGAGCGCATAGTTGTGGGAGGATCCTGTCCTGTCATTGAAGCTGAACGCCCGTCCTCAAGCTCCCCAAACCATGGCAGCGATGACCCGTCCTCGAGCTCCCCAAACTGCGGTGGCGACGAGCAAGTCCCGCACCCACGTCGCAGCCGCCCTTCCTGCACCCGTGTCACAACTGCCCACCCAGTCACTGTCGCCTTCCCCACGTCCTCCTCCTCTCCTTGCCGACGGCAAGAGCTTCGACGAGGATGGATCCGCTATCCCCCTCTCCTCGACGAGTCACTATTGCAGCCTCGCTAGAGAAGAGAATGAATGCGAATACTGTCACACTCTCACATCTTGTGTCTCCAATTCTTGTAGAATTATGCAATCCCTCTTAGGCTATATTCTTCCCCCTTACTTCGCAACTCACCTCCTTCTTTTTTCACGCGCACGTTTTTCAAACCGCTAAACGATATTTTTTTCAAGGCAGAATTTGTTATAGAACACTAAAAAAATGTGGTATTTGCTGAGAGACATCGTAAAAACGCGAATTTGTCCGAAGACACTCGAAAAACATGGTAATTTACCAGAGTACACCATGAGCATTAAAATATAATATTCAGTTAGCTGAGGATAAAGAAACCACATAAATTGTCCATTTTACACCGCTTCGCCGCCATACACCGCCCGCGCATGGGGAGGGGCATCCCTGCCGTCGCCAACCATGTCGTCCCTAGAAGGCAGCGACTGCGCGACTGTAGCGTCACGTGGCCGTGGAGCTGGAGCTCTCGCTGGGCGGCGTGATCTCCCCCAATGTCATGTCGTTCGACCTAGAGGCGGCGGTGTGCAGCCACGGGCTATTCATGATTGCGCCCAACCGTTGGGACAGGACGTCACGCGCGCTGGTGCGCCCCCTCTGCGTCACCTTCGACCGCACCACCTTCATCGCCGTCTGCGTCTCCCGCCACCCCCACATGCCTCTTCGATGTGTTCCTCGTCTCTGTTGTCAGTGCGCTCGATGCCCCCTCCCCGCTCGACCAGACTGTTGATATTTCTTAACGACATTACTAGAAATATAATTCCCAGTAATGACGTCGAAATATTCTTGGTATATTTAAGGTTACTGTTGACAGAAAACACGAGGCCTGGGAGATCTGCTTAACTCCAGTGCAGGTCAAAAACTCGCCTTCGGATGTATGAGCGTGCCAGTTGATTTGATCCTGCAATCAACAAGAAACAAAGACAAAAGAACCGTGGTTAAATCTACAAATGATAGCCGATCGGCCAGATGCCGATGACATATCATTTACGCTTGAGCCGATGTCATATATAGATCGATCGGCAATTGGGAATAGATAACAAAGAACTAAATCTATTCGATCGGCTGTAGATATTAACAATATATAATCTTCATATCGATATATACTTAAATCAAGTGATTGGGATAGATCGGTTGCCATGCCGAGACAGTATAAATCACTTAGATCGAAATATATATTAATAATTAGACTATATACGTTCATAGCATAGCCGATCAGATAGATCTAGCATGTATCGGCTAATACTCCGACACTACTCTATGTTAAGATGTTAAAGCAAGTAGAATATACTAAACGAAAGCCTAATATACTTAAATGCAGCAAGATCTTAACACAAAGGGCAGATTTAACATGTCAATCAAGCATATAGGATAAAGAATAATTAAATCAGATACGATCGGCTGAAACTCCGATGCTACTCTGATCGGCAACTAGAAGGCAGGCTAGGGATTGATGTTCTAAGCACGACTTAATAGATCAAACTTAACTGATGCAGCATTAAGTATAAAAAGAAGAACAATATCTAGACAATCAAGCCGCTAGAAGATTCATAGAGTGGTAGATATCTTATATAATCCAAATCAACGTCAAGATCTAACCTAATCGGCTGTCTTTTGCTTGCAAACGTTAGCCGATGATAGATTAAATAGAGATATTGTTAAGGATTATGTAAGATATATGATAACTTGGCGAATTATATAAACAAGATTAGAGTGTCATGAAGATGTAAGCACTAATCTATGAGAACATAATTCGTCATAACGAGTTTTACCTCTTGTTGAAGATCGAAACCGATGCAGCTCAACCCGAAAGCAAGAACTCGTCGAAATAAAACAAAAGCAAAAGGTGGCGATGCCCCGGAATTGTATTGAATGTGTGTGTATTATTTACATATGGTTCGGGGTCTATTTATACCCGAAGATTACAAGATATGCCCGTATCGGCCACGACCATTATCTCTAACAAACTCTAAAATATCACAAGTCTTTGCGGCAGACTCTTGCCCACATTTATCTATAAGGAATTTATATAAATAATCCTAATTAATAGATACAATTGCCTTCCCATGACTCTACCCATGCGTGGCAATCATCTTGAAGCACATCAACCCGAGCCCGATGTCGCGCACAAGTTGTATCGTCAGAATCGGCTATACCAGCTTACTTAACTCAACCTTAGGCGATCTAGCCGTAGCCGATCCAGACTCTAGCCGATTCTTGCTCTGTTCTAGAACTCGGTCTCCGCCTCCAACTCTTCTCCAATCAGATCCCCTTTCCTGGTACGAATACTTACCAAATTTGGTCGTTAACAGTTACAGATATGATCCGCAAGCGCACAGATATAACATTGTAGCATTTCACCCAGAAGTATTCCAAGGTATCGTATTTATTTAATCCCAAGAGAAGATATGATAAGAGAGAACTATGCTAATAATTTATATATATTACTTGTATACATCAAGGACTATGCAAGGGTTAAATAATTCAAAAGGTAGGATAAAGGTGACACACAGAAAAAAGAACTAAGATACTCTCACTAAAATATAATCTAAGCTAAGTGGAGAAAGAATAAGAAAATAATTTATTCATGTACTTTTAATATACAATCATTTTTAGTTTACACTTCCTAGTATACAGTCATGCAGCCAATACCCCTAACAGTGCCCTCCTAGTATTTTGAGAGGCCACCCCTGATTATCGAGTTCCTTATGATAACCTGTCATGGCCATCCAACCGGGGTTAAATACGGAGGAGTACCCTTCCCAGGAAAGTTTTTTAGGAATATATACTAACGTGGAGGAATACTCGTACTGAGCTGTCACCATCAGCGGCCCACCTCTACTGTCCCGCAGCATATATACCCAGATAATGATACTTAATGATCTAAGCACCATGCTTACATTATTAAATACTACTCTGCATCCATGCTACACAACTATATCGATACAAGTATAAAATAAAGTCGATACTCAGATAATATAAAGAAAATAAAATACCGAAGATGTATAAAGAAGAATATTCTATTAATTTGATAAGTCTTACAAAAGAAGAGAGAGAAGCTTCTAGAGCCATATCCGGATTCTCCAAAAGACTCGAGGACTAAGAAAACTTTTCTATTTCTACTCCACTAGTACTAGAACACTAACTAAATGAGAGAGAGCTCTTTGATTTTCTTCTTGAGTGTGTGGATGAAGTGAGGAGGTGAGGTCCTTTTATAGACTCCCATTGACGGTTACAGCGGTTTGGAAATGTCGGAAATACCCTGCAACCGTCATTGGGGAGGCATCTGGAGCATCCAAGCCAAAGGGGAGAGCCAACGACTGAGATCAGGGTTCGGCCGAAACCTGGACTTGCCCAATTGGCCTATAGTACGGCAGGTGCGTCTCCTAATGACTCCTCAGTCAAGTGGTGCGGTGGTTTGGCCCAATTGAAGTTATCTTAATAGGTTTGGAGGCCCATCCACCCATAAGTCTGCCTCTGACGGATTTCGATTAATTATTCGGTTATGTTCCGTCGATTCTCCTCCATTTATGAATGCTTCTCCTGCACATATGTTAGTAGCATAGCATATAGTGGAAGTAGATATTTTATTTGGAAATTATGCATTGCAAGCATAGCTATTCTTCTTTGATTGAATAATATTGTCGGTCGAAATTGGTTGATAACGACCGTCAACACAGACCTCCATCCTCGAATGGACGGAGTTGCCGTCCTCGGCGAGAACACACCGCGACAAACGGTTGTGGCAAATGACGGATATGGGCACAGCGACGGGCAGTGAGGCCATATTTTGTGCTAAGTCGACCGGATTTGATCCTGTCAGCGAAGATTTGTCTCAGGGGCAAAGGTGCCATTTTGTGAAAATTCTCTCCTAAATAGCAGGAAATTATAAAATAATGTGTATAGTGTCTACCAGCAAATTACCATATTTTTTTAGTGTCCTTGAGTAAATTCACATTCTTAAGGTGTCCCGCAACAAAGACTATATTCTTTGAGTGTCTTGTAGCAAATTTTGTCTTTTCTTTCAAAAGTTTTGTATACAAAAGCTGCCTTAAAAATCATATCATTCTATTTTTCAAGATTTTTTTAGCTAATACTAATTAATCATGCGCTAAACCATCATTTCATTTTGCGTGCAATGAGAGAAGTGTTCCTAACTTCAACTAGCGAAGACAGCTTTAAGATTACTATATAGCAGGAGGGGTTGCATAATACGTTACTGTAGACCAAAGTAGAAGAAGAGTAAGAATTCGTAGTTTTTTTTAGCATCTCGCTGATATAATCGCGAAAATGAACTCTGCTCCCAACCCTTGTTCCATTTTTACTATTCCCGGAGAAATCCACCAAAGCTGACTTGGTATCGCCGGCGAATGCCCATTAGGGATTTCCAGAATGGTTGGCCGCCAATGCGTGCCTCTCTGTGCCACACCGCACCACGAGAGGAACAAAAATAAAAAAAAGAAGAAGAACAAAATTAGGAAAAATACATAAAAAGAAGGGGGAAAGCGGGAAAGCAGCGCCGCGCCGCCACATGACAGCACTGCGTGGGTCCTATAGGTACCTGTTAGGAGCTGTGCCGACAGGTACCTTGCATCCTAGGCTCTTGGATCCAGCTGAACGGACGGACGAGATAACAGGCACCGAGAGGTATCAGTAGATACGAAGGACGGTAAAAAAAAAACTCATGAGATATAGTCCAGAATGTAATTCACAGCAAAAGTGCTGCATATGATAAATGCACAACTACCACCTAATGGGGATTAAGTGCCTTGGATTCCTTACTGATGACTAATAATGTGCCCGTGCTAACGCTACGATGATATTTTGTAATGCAAACTAAATGACCCAAAAAAGATAACATTGGCAATACAAGTGTTCAGATTTCTTTGAAAACCGAATAATCAAATAAATATTATATGTATTTCAAAACCAAATAATCAAGCAAAGATATTATATGTATTTGTGTGAATGCTAAATGATTTACCAAATAAATTCATTATACCGTAAAATTTTAGCATAAAAAAATTATGCTTAAACTTGCACCCCGAAGACAAAATAATTCAAACGTCACAAAAATTTTGCCCAATATAGTAGATTGATTTTGCCAAAGGGAGTAGTATAAAGCTAACAAATCTCACGTTGCTTAACAAAATAAAAATTAATTTAACAATTCCACATGTATATAACATCTTTCAAATTTCGCCACGCAATTTGCATACAAATAGTTCTGGCCTGTCAAATTTCCCTCGAGAAATTTCTGCTGGAATTTCATATATAATCAACCTGTTCTCTGCATATATTGACTGTGGATAAGCATGCACTCTCTGCATTTAGAAATAG